>NC_088397.1:61704523-62004523 GCF_034236695.1 Oncorhynchus nerka | reverse complement strand
TACAGTGTGTGTGATAAAGTGTGTACAGTGTGTGTGATAAAGTTAGGGCTGTGTACAGTGTGTGTGATAAAGTTAGGGCTGTGTACAGTGTGTGTGATAAAGTTAGGGCTGTGTACAGTGTGTGTGATAAAGTTAGGGCTGTACAGTGTGTGTGATAAAGTTAGGGCTGTGTACAGTGTGTGTGATAAAGTTAGGGCTGTGTACAGTGTGTGTGATAAAGTTAGGGCTGTGTACAGTGTTGTGTGATAAAGTTAGGGCTGTGTACAGTGTGTGTGATAAAGTTAGGGCTGTGTACAGTGTGTGTGATAAAGTTAGGGCTGTGTACAGTGTGTGTGATAAAGTTAGGGCTGTGTACAGTGTGATAAAGTTGTGTGTGTGATAAAGTTAGGGCTGTGTACAGTGTTGTGTGATAAAGTTAGGGCTGTGTACAGTGTGTGTGATAAAGTTAGGGCTGTGTACAGTGTGTGTGATAAAGTTAGGGCTGTGTACAGTGTTGTGATAAAGTTAGGGCTGTGTACAGTGTGTGTGATAAGTTAGGGCTGTGTACAGTGTGTGTGATAAAGTTAGGGCTGTGTACAGTGTGTGTGATAAAGTTAGGGCTGTGTACAGTGTGTGTGATAAAGTTAGGGCTGTGTACAGTGTGTGTGTGATAAAGTTAGGGCTGTGTACAGTGTGTGTGATAAAGTTAGGGCTGTGTACAGTGTGTGTGATAAAGTTAGGGCTGTGTACAGTGTGTGTGATAAAGTTAGGGCTGTGTACAGTGTGTGATAAAGTTAGGGCTGTGTACAGTGTGTGTGATGAAGTTAGGGCTGTGTACAGTGTGTGTGATAAAGTTAGGGCTGTGTACAGTGTGTGTGATAAAGTTAGGGCTGTGTACAGTGTGTGTGATAAAGTTAGGCTGTGTACAGTGTGTGTGATAAAGTTAGGGCTGTGTACAGTGTGTGTGATAAAGTTAGGGCTGTGTACAGTGTGTGTGATAAAGTTAGGGCTGTGTACAGTGTGTGTGATAAAGTTAGGGCTGTGTACAGTGTGTGTGATAAAGTTAGGGCTGTGTACAGTGTGTGTGATAAAGTTAGGGCTGTGTACAGTGTGTGTGATAAAGTTAGGGCTGTGTACAGTGTGTGTGATAAAGTTAGGGCTGTGTACAGTGTGTGTGATAAAGTTAGGGCTGTGTACAGTGTGTGTGATAAAGTTAGGGCTGTGTACAGTGTTATATGTGTGATAAAGTTAGGGCTGTGTACAGTGTGTGTGATAAAGTTAGGGCTGTGTACAGTGTGTGTGATAAAGTTAGGGCTGTGTACAGTGTGTGTGATAAAGTTAGGGCTGTGTACAGTGTGTGTGATAAAGTTAGGGCTGTGTACAGTGTGTGTGATAAAGTTAGGGCTGTGTACAGTGTGTGTGATAAAGTTAGGGCTGTGTACAGTGTGTGTGATAAAGTTAGGGCTGTGTACAGTGTGTGTGTGATAAAGTTAGGGCTGTGTACAGTGTGTGTGATAAAGTTAGGGCTGTGTACAGTGTGTGTGATAAAGTTAGGGCTGTGTACAGTGTGTGTGATAAAGTTAGGGCTGTGTACAGTGTTGTGTGATAAAGTTAGGGCTGTGTACAGTGTGTGTGATAAAGTTAGGGCTGTGTACAGTGTGTGTGATAAAGTTAGGGCTGTGTACAGTGTGTGTGATAAAGTTAGGGCTGTGTACAGTGTTGTGTGATAAAGTTAGGGCTGTTTACAGTGTGTGTGAGGGGCTGTGTACAGTGTGTGTGATAAAGTTAGGGCTGTGTACAGTGTGTGTGATAAAGTTAGGGCTGTGTACAGTGTTATGTGTGTGATAAAGTTAGGGCTGTGTACAGTGTGTGTGATGAAGTTAGGGCTGTGTACAGTGTGTGTGATAAAGTTAGGGCTGTGTACAGTGTGTGTGATAAAGTTAGGGCTGTGTACAGTGTGTGTGATAAAGTTAGGGCTGTGTACAGTGTGTGTGATAAAGTTAGGGCTGTGTACAGTGTGTTAGTGATAAAGTTAGGGCTGTGTACAGTGTGTGTGATAAAGTTAGGGCTGTGTACAGTGTGTGTGATAAAGTTAGGGCTGTGTACAGTGTGTGTGATAAAGTTAGGGCTGTGTACAGTGTGTGTGATAAAGTTAGGACTGTGTACAGTGTTGTGTGATAAAGTTAGGGCTGTGTACAGTGTGTGTGATAAAGTTAGGGCTGTGTACAGTGTTGTGTGTGTGATAAAGTTAGGGCTGTCTACAGTGTTATATGTGTGTGATAAAGTTAGGGCTGTGTACAGTGTTGTGTGATAAAGTTAGGGCTGTGTACAGTGTTGTGTGATAAAGTTAGGGCTGTGTACAGTGTGTGTGATAAAGTTAGGGCTGTGTACAGTGTTGTGTGAGTGTTAAAGTTAGGGCTGTGTACAGTGTGTGTGATAAAGTTAGGGCTGTGTACAGTGTGTGTGATAAAGTTAGGGCTGTTTACAGTGTGTGTGATAAAGTTAGGGCTGTGTACAGTGTGTGTGATAAAGTTAGGGCTGTGTACAGTGTGTGTGATAAAGTTAGGGCTGTGTACAGTGTGTGTGATAAAGTTAGGGCTGTGTACAGTGTGTGTGATAAAGTTAGGGCTGTTTACAGTGTGTGTGATAAAGTTAGGGCTGTGTACAGTGTGTGTGATAAAGTTAGGGCTGTGTACAGTGTGTGTGATAAAGTTAGGGCTGTGTACAGTGTTGTGTGATAAAGTTAGGGCTGTTTACAGTGTGTGTGATGAAGTTAGGGCTGTGTACAGTGTGTGTGATAAAGTTAGGGCTGTGTACAGTGTGTGTGATAAAGTTAGGGCTGTGTACAGTGTTATGTGTGTGATAAAGTTAGGGCTGTGTACAGTGTGTGTGATGAAGTTAGGGCTGTGTACAGTGTGTGTGATAAAGTTAGGGCTGTGTACAGTGTGTGTGATAAAGTTAGGGCTGTGTACAGTGTGTGTGATAAAGTTAGGGCTGTGTACAGTGTGTGTGATGAAGTTAGGGCTGTGTACAGTGTGTGTGATGAAGTTAGGGCTGTGTACAGTGTGTGTGATAAAGTTAGGGCTGTGTACAGTGTGTGTGATAAAGTTAGGGCTGTGTACAGTGTGTGTGATAAAGTTAGGGCTGTGTACAGTGTGTGTGATAAAGTTAGGGCTGTGTACAGTGTGTGTGATAAAGTTAGGGCTGTGTACAGTGTGTGTGATAAAGTTAGGGCTGTGTACAGTGTGTGTGATGAAGTTAGGGCTGTGTACAGTGTGTGTGATAAAGTTAGGGCTGTGTACAGTGTGTGTGATAAAGTTAGGGCTGTGTACAGTGTGTGTGATAAAGTTAGGGCTGTGTACAGTGTGTGTGATAAAGTTAGGGCTGTGTACAGTGTTGTGTGATAAAGTTAGGGCTGTGTACAGTGTGTGTGATAAAGTTAGGGCTGTGTACAGTGTGTGTGATAAAGTTAGGGCTGTGTACAGTGTGTGTGATAAAGTTAGGGCTGTGTACAGTGTTGTGTGTGTGATAAAGTTAGGGCTGTCTACAGTGTTATATGTGTGTGATAAAGTTAGGGCTGTGTACAGTGTTGTGTGATAAAGTTAGGGCTGTGTACAGTGTTGTGTGATAAAGTTAGGGCTGTGTACAGTGTGTGTGATAAAGTTAGGGCTGTGTACAGTGTTGTGTGAGTGTTAAAGTTAGGGCTGTGTACAGTGTGTGTGATAAAGTTAGGGCTGTGTACAGTGTGTGTGATAAAGTTAGGGCTGTTTACAGTGTGTGTGATAAAGTTAGGGCTGTTTACAGTGTGTGTGATAAAGTTAGGGCTGTGTACAGTGTGTGTGATAAAGTTAGGGCTGTGTACAGTGTGTGTGATAAAGTTAGGGCTGTGTACAGTGTGTGTGATGAAGTTAGGGCTGTGTACAGTGTTGTGTGTGTGATAAAGTTAGGGCTGTGTACAGTGTTGTGTGATAAAGTTAGGGCTGTGTACAGTGTGTGTGATAAAGTTAGGACTGTGTACAGTGTTGTGTGATAAAGTTAGGGCTGTGTACAGTGTGTGTGATAAAGTTAGGGCTGTGTACAGTGTTATGTGTGTGATAAAGTTAGGGCTGTGTACAGTGTGTGTGATAAAGTTAGGGCTGTGTACAGTGTTATGTGTGTGATAAAGTTAGGGCTGTGTACAGTGTGTGTGATGAAGTTAGGGCTGTGTACAGTGTGTGTGATAAAGTTAGGGCTGTGTACAGTGTGTGTGATAAAGTTAGGGCTGTGTACAGTGTGTGTGATAAAGTTAGGGCTGTGTACAGTGTGTGTGATGAAGTTAGGGCTGTGTACAGTGTTGTGTGATAAAGTTAGGGCTGTGTACAGTGTGTGTGATAAAGTTAGGGCTGTGTACAGTGTGTGTGATAAAGTTAGGGCTGTGTACAGTGTTGTGTGATAAAGTTAGGGCTGTTTACAGTGTGTGTGATGAAGTTAGGGCTGTGTACAGTGTGTGTGATAAAGTTAGGGCTGTGTACAGTGTTATGTGTGTGATAAAGTTAGGGCTGTGTACAGTGTGTGTGATGAAGTTAGGGCTGTGTACAGTGTGTGTGATAAAGTTAGGGCTGTGTACAGTGTGTGTGATAAAGTTAGGGCTGTGTACAGTGTGTGTGATAAAGTTAGGGCTGTGTACAGTGTGTGTGATAAAGTTAGGGCTGTGTACAGTGTGTGTGATAAAGTTAGGGCTGTGTACAGTGTGTGTGATAAAGTGTGTGTGATTAGGGCTGTGTACAGTGTGTGTGATAAAGTTAGGGCTGTGTACAGTGTGTGTGATAAAGTTAGGGCTGTGTACAGTGTGTGTGATGAAGTTAGGGCTGTGTAAGTGTGTGTGATAAAGTTAGGGCTGTGTACAGTGTGTGTGATAAAGTTAGGGCTGTGTACAGTGTGTGTGATAAAGTTAGGGCTGTGTACAGTGTGTGTGATAAAGTTAGGGCTGTGTACAGTGTGTGTGATAAAGTTAGGGCTGTGTACAGTGTGTGTGATAAAGTTAGGGCTGTGTACAGTGTGTGTGATAAAGTTAGGGCTGTGTACAGTGTGTGTGATAAAGTTAGGGCTGTGTACAGTGTGTGTGATGTAAAGTTAGGGCTGTGTACAGTGTGTGTGATAAAGTTAGGGCTGTGTACAGTGTGTGTGATAAAGTTAGGGCTGTGTGTGATGAAGTTAGGGCTGTGTACAGTGTGTGTGATAAAGTTAGGGCTGTGTACAGTGTGTGTGATAAAGTTAGGGCTGTGTACAGTGTGTGTGATAAAGTTAGGGCTGTGTACAGTGTTGTGTGATAAAGTTAGGGCTGTGTACAGTGTGTGTGATAAAGTTAGGGCTGTGTACAGTGTGTGTGATAAAGTTAGGGCTGTGTACAGTGTGTGTGATAAAGTTAGGGCTGTGTACAGTGTGTGTGATAAAGTTAGGGCTGTGTACAGTGTGTGTGATAAAGTTAGGGCTGTGTACAGTGTGTGTGATAAAGTTAGGGCTGTGTACAGTGTGTGTGATAAAGTTAGGGCTGTGTACAGTGTGTGTGATAAAGTTAGGGCTGTGTACAGTGTGTGTGATAAAGTTAGGGCTGTGTACAGTGTGTGTGATAAAGTTAGGGCTGTGTACAGTGTGTGTGATAAAGTTAGGGCTGTGTACAGTGTGTGTGATGAAGTTAGGGCTGTGTACAGTGTGTGTGATAAAGTTAGGGCTGTGTACAGTGTGTGTGATAAAGTTAGGGCTGTGTACAGTGTGTGTGATAAAGTTAGGGCTGTGTACAGTGTGTGTGATAAAGTTAGGGCTGTGTACAGTGTTGTGTGATAAAGTTAGGGCTGTGTACAGTGTGTGATAAAGTTAGGGCTGTGTACAGTGTGTGTGATAAAGTTAGGGCTGTGTACAGTGTGTGTGATAAAGTTAGGGCTGTGTACAGTGTTGTGTGTGTGATAAAGTTAGGGCTGTCTACAGTGTATATGTGTGTGATAAAGTTAGGGCTGTGTACTGTTGTGTGATAAAGTTAGGGCTGTGTACAGTGTGTGTGATAAAGTTAGGGCTGTGTACAGTGTGTGTGATAAAGTTAGGGCTGTGTACAGTGTTGTGTGAGTGTTAAAGTTAGGGCTGTGTACAGTGTGTGTGATAAAGTTAGGGCTGTGTACAGTGTGTGTGATAAAGTTAGGGCTGTTTACAGTGTGTGTGATAAAGTTAGGGCTGTGTACAGTGTGTGTGATAAAGTTAGGGCTGTGTACAGTGTGTGTGATAAAGTTAGGGCTGTGTACAGTGTGTGTGATAAAGTTAGGGCTGTGTACAGTGTGTGTGATAAAGTTAGGGCTGTGTACAGTGTTGTGTGTGTGATAAAGTTAGGGCTGTGTACAGTGTTGTGTGATAAAGTTAGGGCTGTGTACAGTGTGTGTGATAAAGTTAGGACTGTGTACAGTGTTGTGTGATAAAGTTAGGGCTGTGTACAGTGTGTGTGATAAAGTTAGGGCTGTGTACAGTGTGTGTGTGATAAAGTTAGGGCTGTGTACAGTGTGTGTGATAAAGTTAGGGCTGTGTACAGTGTTATGTGTGTGATAAAGTTAGGGCTGTGTACAGTGTGTGTGATGAAAAGTTAGGGCTGTGTACAGTGTGTGTGATAAAGTTAGGGCTGTGTACAGTGTGTGTGATAAAGTTAGGGCTGTGTACAGTGTGTGTGATAAAGTTAGGGCTGTGTACAGTGTGTGTGATGAAGTTAGGGCTGTGTACAGTGTGTGTGTGTGTGATAAAGTTAGGGCTGTGTACAGTGTGTGTGATAAAGTTAGGGCTGTGTACAGTGTTGTGTGATAAAGTTAGGGCTGTGTACAGTGTGTGTGATAAAGTTAGGGCTGTGTACAGTGTGTGTGATAAAGTTAGGGCTGTGTACAGTGTTATGTGTGATAAAGTTAGGGCTGTGTACAGTGTGTGTGATAAAGTTAGGGCTGTGTACAGTGTGTGTGATAAAGTTAGGGCTGTGTACAGTGTTATGTAGTGATAAAGTTAGGGCTGTGTACAGTGTGTGTGATAAAGTTAGGGCTGTGTATGTGTGTGATAAGTTAGGGCTGTGTACAGTGTGTGTGATAAAGTTAGGGCTGTGTACAGTGTGTGTGATAAAGTTAGGGCTGTGTACAGTGTTGTGTGATAAAGTTAGGGCTGTGTACAGTGTGTGTGATAAAGTTAGGGCTGTGTACAGTGTGTGTGATAAAGTTAGGGCTGTGTACAGTGTGTGTGATAAAGTTAGGGCTGTGTACAGTGTGTGTGATAAAGTTAGGGCTGTGTACAGTGTGTGTGATAAAGTTAGGGCTGTGTACAGTGTGTGTGATAAAGTTAGGGCTGTGTGTGTGTGTGATAAAGTTAGGGCTGTGTACAGTGTGTGTGATAAAGTTAGGGCTGTGTACAGTGTGTGTGATAAAGTTAGGGCTGTGTACAGTGTGTGTGATAAAGTTAGGACTGTGTACAGTGTTGTGTGTGTGATAAAGTTAGGGCTGTGTACAGTGTGTGTGATAAAGTTAGGGCTGTGTACAGTGTGTGTGATAAAGTTAGGGCTGTGTACAGTGTGTGTGATAAAGTTAGGGCTGTGTGTGTGTGATAAAGTTAGGGCTGTGTACAGTGTGTGTGATAAAGTTAGGGCTGTGTACAGTGTGTGTGATAAAGTTAGGGCTGTGTACAGTGTTGTGTGATAAAGTTAGGGCTGTGTACAGTGTGTGTGATGAAGTTAGGGCTGTGTACAGTGTGTGTGATAAAGTTAGGGCTGTGTACAGTGTGTGTGATAAAGTTAGGGCTGTGTACAGTGTGTGTGATAAAGTTAGGGCTGTGTACAGTGTGTGTGATAAAGTTAGGGCTGTGTACAGTGTGTGTGATAAAGTTAGGGCTGTGTACAGTGTGTGTGATAAAGTTAGGGCTGTGTACAGTGTGTGTGATAAAGTTAGGGCTGTGTACAGTGTGTGTGATAAAGTTAGGGCTGTGTACAGTGTGTGTGATAAAGTTAGGGCTGTGTACAGTGTGTGTGATAAAGTTAGGGCTGTGTACAGTGTGTGTGATAAAGTTAGGGCTGTGTACAGTGTGTGTGATAAGTTAGGGCTGTGTACAGTGTGTGTGATAAAGTTAGGGCTGTGTACAGTGTTGTGTGATAAAGTTAGGGCTGTGTACAGTGTGTGTGATAAAGTTAGGGCTGTGTACAGTGTGTGTGATAAAGTTAGGGCTGTGTACAGTGTGTGTGATAAAGTTAGGGCTGTGTACAGTGTGTGTGATAAAGTTAGGGCTGTGTACAGTGTGTGTGATAAAGTTAGGGCTGTGTACAGTGTTGTGTGTGTGTTAAAGTTAGGGCTGTGTACAGTGTGTGTGATAAAGTTAGGGCTGTGTACAGTGTGTGTGATAAAGTTAGGGCTGTGTACAGTGTGTGTGATGAAGTTAGGGCTGTGTACAGTGTTGTGTGATAAAGTTAGGGCTGTGTACAGTGTGTGTGATAAAGTTAGGGCTGTGTACAGTGTGTGTGATAAAGTTAGGGCTGTGTACAGTGTTGTGTGATAAAGTTAGGGCTGTGTACAGTGTGTGTGATAAAGTTAGGGCTGTGTACAGTGTGTGTGATAAAGTTAGGGCTGTTTACAGTGTGTGTGATAAAGTTAGGGCTGTGTACAGTGTTATGTGTGTGATAAAGTTAGGGCTGTGTACAGTGTGTGTGATAAAGTTAGGGCTGTGTACAGTGTGTGTGATAAAGTTAGGGCTGTGTACAGTGTGTGTGATAAAGTTAGGGCTGTGTGTGTGTGTGATAAAGTTAGGGCTGTGTACAGTGTGTGTGATAAAGTTAGGGCTGTGTACAGTGTGTGTGATAAAGTTAGGGCTGTGTACAGTGTGTGTGATGAAGTTAGGGCTGTGTACAGTGTGTGTGATAAAGTTAGGGCTGTGTACAGTGTGTGTGATAAAGTTAGGGCTGTGTATGTGTGTGATAAAGTTAGGGCTGTGTACAGTGTGTGTGATAAAGTTAGGGCTGTGTACAGTGTGTGTGATAAAGTTAGGGCTGTGTACAGTGTGTGTGATAAAGTTAGGGCTGTGTACAGTGTGTGTGATAAAGTTAGGGCTGTGTACAGTGTGTGTGATAAAGTTAGGGCTGTGTACAGTGTGTGTGATAAAGTTAGGGCTGTGTACAGTGTGTGTGATAAAGTTAGGGCTGTGTACAGTGTGTGTGATAAAGTTAGGGCTGTGTACAGTGTGTGTGATAAAGTTAGGGCTGTGTACAGTGTGTGTGATAAAGTTAGGGCTGTGTACAGTGTGTGTGATAAAGTTAGGGCTGTGTACAGTGTTGTGTGATAAAGTTAGGGCTGTGTACAGTGTTGTGTGATAAAGTTAGGGCTGTGTACAGTGTGTGTGATAAAGTTAGGGCTGTGTACAGTGTTGTGTGATAAAGTTAGGGCTGTCTACAGTGTGTGTGTGATAAAGTTAGGGCTGTGTACAGTGTTGTGTGATAAAGTTAGGGCTGTGTACAGTGTTGTGTGATAAAGTTAGGGCTGTGTACAGTGTGTGTGATAAAGTTAGGGCTGTGTACAGTGTTGTGTGAGTGTTAAAGTTAGGGCTGTGTACAGTGTGTGTGATAAAGTTAGGGCTGTGTACAGTGTGTGTGATAAAGTTAGGGCTGTTTACAGTGTGTGTGATAAAGTTAGGGCTGTGTACAGTGTGTGTGATAAAGTTAGGGCTGTGTACAGTGTGTGTGATAAAGTTAGGGCTGTGTACAGTGTGTGTGTTAAAGTTAGGGCTGTGTACAGTGTGTGTGATAAAGTTAGGGCTGTTTACAGTGTGTGTGATAAAGTTAGGGCTGTGTACAGTGTGTGTGATAAAGTTAGGGCTGTGTACAGTGTGTGTGATAAAGTTAGGGCTGTGTACAGTGTTGTGTGATAAAGTTAGGGCTGTTTACAGTGTGTGTGATAAGTTAGGGCTGTGTACAGTGTGTGTGATAAAGTTAGGGCTGTGTACAGTGTGTGTGATAAAGTTAGGGCTGTGTACAGTGTTATGTGTGTGATAAAGTTAGGGCTGTGTACAGTGTGTGTGATAAAGTTAGGGCTGTGTACAGTGTGTGTGATAAAGTTAGGGCTGTGTACAGTGTGTGTGATAAAGTTAGGGCTGTGTACAGTGTGTGTGATAAAGTTAGGGCTGTGTACAGTGTGTGTGATGAAAGTTAGGGCTGTGTACAGTGTGTGTGATAAAGTTAGGGCTGTGTACAGTGTGTGTGATAAAGTTAGGGCTGTGTACAGTGTGTGTGATAAAGTTAGGGCTGTGTACAGTGTGTGTGATAAAGTTAGGGCTGTGTACAGTGTGTGTGATAAAGTTAGGGCTGTGTACAGTGTGTGTGATAAAGTTAGGGCTGTGTACAGTGTGTGTGATAAAGTTAGGGCTGTGTACAGTGTGTGTGATAAAGTTAGGGCTGTGTACAGTGTGTGTGATAAAGTTAGGGCTGTGTACAGTGTGTGTGATAAAGTTAGGGCTGTGTACAGTGTGTGTGATAAAGTTAGGGCTGTGTACAGTGTGTGTGATAAAGTTAGGGCTGTGTACAGTGTGTGTGTGATAAAGTTAGGGCTGTGTACAGTGTGTGTGATAAAGTTAGGGCTGTGTACAGTGTGTGTGATAAAGTTAGGGCTGTGTACAGTGTGTGTGATAAAGTTAGGGCTGTGTACAGTGTTGTGTGATAAAGTTAGGGCTGTGTACAGTGTGTATATGTGTGTGATAAAGTTAGGGCTGTGTACAGTGTGTGTGATAAAGTTAGGGCTGTGTACAGTGTTGTGTGATAAAGTTAGGGCTGTGTACAGTGTGTGTGATAAAGTTAGGGCTGTGTACAGTGTTGTGTGTGTTAAAGTTAGGGCTGTGTACAGTGTGTGTGATAAAGTTAGGGCTGTGTACAGTGTGTGTGATAAAGTTAGGGCTGTTTACAGTGTGTGTGATAAAGTTAGGGCTGTTTACAGTGTGTGTGATAAAGTTAGGGCTGTGTACAGTGTGTGTGATAAAGTTAGGGCTGTGTACAGTGTGTGTGATAAAGTTAGGGCTGTGTACAGTGTGTGTGATGAAGTTAGGGCTGTGTACAGTGTTGTGTGTGTGATAAAGTTAGGGCTGTGTACAGTGTTGTGTGATAAAGTTAGGGCTGTGTACAGTGTGTGTGATAAAGTTAGGACTGTGTACAGTGTTGTGTGATAAAGTTAGGGCTGTGTACAGTGTGTGTGATAAAGTTAGGGCTGTGTACAGTGTTATGTGTGTGATAAAGTTAGGGCTGTGTACAGTGTGTGTGATAAAGTTAGGGCTGTGTACAGTGTTATGTGTGTGATAAAGTTAGGGCTGTGTACAGTGTGTGTGATAGTTAGGGCTGTGTACAGTGTGTGTGATAAAGTTAGGGCTGTGTACAGTGTGTGTGATAAAGTTAGGGCTGTGTACAGTGTGTGTGATAAAGTTAGGGCTGTGTACAGTGTGTGTGATAAAGTTAGGGCTGTGTACAGTGTGTGTGATGTGGGCTGTGTACAGTGTGTGTGAAAAGTTAGGGCTGTGTACAGTGTTGTGTGATGATAAAGTTAGGGCTGTGTACAGTGTTGTGTGATAAAGTTAGGGCTGTTTACAGTGTGTGTGATGAAGTTAGGGCTGTGTACAGTGTGTGTGATAAAGTTAGGGCTGTGTACAGTGTGTGTGATAAAGTTAGGGCTGTGTACAGTGTGTGTGATGAAGTTAGGGCTGTGTACAGTGTGTGTGATAAAGTTAGGGCTGTGTACAGTGTGTGTGATAAAGTTAGGGCTGTGTACAGTGTGTGTGATAAAGTTAGGGCTGTGTACAGTGTGTGTGATAAAGTTAGGGCTGTGTACAGTGTGTGTGATAAAGTTAGGGCTGTGTACAGTGTGTGTGATAAAGTTAGGGCTGTGTACAGTGTGTGTGATAAAGTTAGGGCTGTGTACAGTGTGTGTGATGAAGTTAGGGCTGTGTACAGTGTGTGTGATAAAGTTAGGGCTGTGTACAGTGTGTGTGATAAAGTTAGGGCTGTGTACAGTGTGTGTGATAAAGTTAGGGCTGTGTACAGTGTGTGTGATAAAGTTAGGGCTGTGTACAGTGTGTGTGATGAAGTTAGGGCTGTGTGTGTACAGTGTGTGTGATAAAGTTAGGGCTGTGTACAGTGTGTGTGATAAAGTTAGGGCTGTTTACATTGTGTGTGATGAAGTTAGGGCTGTGTACAGTGTGTGTGATAAAGTTAGGGCTGTGTACAGTGTGTGTGATAAAGTTAGGGCTGTGTACAGTGTGTGTGATAAAGTTAGGGCTGTGTACAGTGTGTGTGATAAAGTTAGGGCTGTGTACAGTGTGTGTGATAAAGTTAGGGCTGTGTACAGTGTGTGTGATAAAGTTAGGGCTGTGTACAGTGTGTGTGATAAAGTTAGGGCTGTGTACAGTGTGTGTGTGTGATAAAGTTAGGGCTGTGTACAGTGTGTGTGATGAAGTTAGGGCTGTGTACAGTGTGTGTGATAAAGTTAGGGCTGTGTACAGTGTGTGTGATAAAGTTAGGGCTGTGTACAGTGTGTGTGATAAAGTTAGGGCTGTGTACAGTGTGTGTGATAAAGTTAGGACTGTGTACAGTGTTGTGTGTGTGATAAAGTTAGGGCTGTGTACAGTGTTGTGTGTGTGATAAAGTTAGGGCTGTCTACAGTGTTATGTGTGTGATAAAGTTAGGGCTGTGTACAGTGTTGTGTGTGTGATAAAGTTAGGGCTGTGTACAGTGTTATGTGTGTGATAAAGTTAGGGTTGTGTACAGTGTTGTGTGATGAAGTTAGGGCTGTCTACAGTGTTATGTGTGTGATAAAGTTAGGGCTGTGTACAGTGTGTGTGATAAAGTTAGGGCTGTGTACAGTGTGTGTGATAAAGTTAGGGCTGTGTACAGTGTTGTGTGATAAAGTTAGGGCTGTGTACAGTGTGTGTGATAAAGTTAGGGCTGTGTACAGTGTGTGTGATAAAGTTAGGGCTGTGTACAGTGTGTGTGATAAAGTTAGGGCTGTGTACAGTGTGTGTGATAAAGTTAGGGCTGTGTACAGTGTGTGTGATAAAGTTAGGGCTGTGTACAGTGTGTGTGATAAAGTTAGGGCTGTGTACAGTGTGTGTGATAAAGTTAGGGCTGTGTACAGTGTGTGTGATAAAGTTAGGGCTGTGTACAGTGTGTGTGATAAAGTTAGGGCTGTTTACAGTGTGTGTGATAAAGTTAGGGCTGTGTACAGTTTTATGTGTGTGATAAAGTTAGGGCTGTGTACAGTGTGTGTGATAAAGTTAGGGCTGTGTACAGTGTTCTATTTGTGATAAAGTTAGGGCTGTGTACAGTGTGTGTGATAAAGTTAGGGCTGTTTACAGTGTTGTGTGTGTGATTGAGGTTTGTTTTCCAGTGGGGTACACTGTATTGGTATGTTCCAGATCGTGAGTGAGGGTATGTGTTGTGTGTTTGTGTCAGTGAATGGGGGGGTATGTGATACAGTGGGGTATGCCCTGTATGTAATATATGTATGTATACTGCCAGTTAGTGGGATGCCAGTGCGGGGCAGGGCAATGGACAGACTCAGATCATTCCTGTGATTTAACATGACACCACTTGCACTAAGACTGCGACAGCTGCATATGCACATGCCGCCCATTCTGTTTGTTGTAGGGACTTACGCTGCGATAAAAGGCCCAGTGTGGAGTAGTGTGGCTGGGCCCAGAGCATTACTCTTTCCCCCCAATTTAGAAGGCTTTTCCCCCGGCCTCCAGGGCTCTGGAAGAACACAGGTGGGACGCTTCATCCTGGAAAAGGATGAATGGGAGTATTCAAATGATGATTGGTGTCACATAACCTTTACAAATCACTCAAATTACATGATGTAAGTTGTTCATTACTTAACAGCAGACATGATGGACACTGGTTGGCTACATACAGTAGTTATGATGATGGAGCAGACCTTAGTATTCTGGTTGGCTACATACAGTAGTTATGATGATGGAGCAGACCTTAGTGTTCTGGTTGGTTACATACAGTAGTTATGATGATGGAGCAGACCTTAGTGTTCTGGTTGGCTACATACAGTAGTTATGATGATGGAGCAGACCTTAGTATTCTGGTTGGCTACATACAGTAGTTATGATGATGGAGCAGACCTTAGTATTCTGGTTGGCTACATACAGTAGTTATGATGATGGAGCAGACCTTAGTGTTCTGGTTGGCTACATACAGTAGTTATGATGATGGAGCAGACCTTAGTATTCTGGTTGGCTACATACAGTAGTTATGATGATGGAGCAGACCTTAGTGTTCTGGTTGGTTACATACAGTAGTTATGATGATGGAGCAGACCTTAGTGTTCTGGTTGGTTACATACAGTAGTTATGATGATGGAGCAGACCTTAGTGTTCTGGCTGGCTACATACAGTAGTTATGATGATGGAGCAGACCTTAGTGTTCTGGTTGGCTACATACAGTAGTTATGATGATGGAGCAGACCTTAGTGTTCTGGTTGTTTACATACAGTAGTTATGATGATGGAGCAGACCTTAGTGTTCTGGTTGTTTACATACAGTAGTTATGATGATGGAGCAGACCTTAGTGTTCTGGTTGTTAACATACAGTAGTTATGATGATGGAGCAGACCTTAGTGTTCTGGTTGGTTACATACAGTAGTTATGATGATGGAGCAGACCTTAGTGTTCTGGTTGGTTACATACAGTAGTTATGATGATGGAGCAGACCTTAGTGTTCTGGTTGGTTACATACAGTAGTTATGATGATGGAGCAGACCTTAGTGTTCTGGTTGGTTACATACAGTAGTTATGATGATGGAGCAGACCTTAGTGTTCTGGTTGGTTACATACAGTAGTTATGATGATGGAGCAGACCTTAGTGTTCTGGTTGGTTACATACAGTAGTTATGATGATGGAGCAGACCTTAGTGTTCTGGTTGGCTACATACAGTAGTTATGATGATGGAGCAGACCTTAGTGTTCTGGTTGGTTACATACAGTAGTTATGATGATGGAGCAGACCTTAGTGTTCTGGTTGACTACATACAGTAGTTATGATGATGGAGCAGACCTTAGTATTCTGGTTGGTTACATACAGTAGTTATGATGATGGAGCAGACCTTAGTGTTCTGGTTGGTTACATACAGTAGTTATGATGATGGAGCAGACCTTAGTGTTCTGGTTGGTTACATACAGTAGTTATGATGATGGAGTAGACCTTAGTGTTCTGGTTGGCTACATACAGTAGTTATGATGATGGAGCAGACCTTAGTATTCTGGTTGGTTACATACAGTAGTTATGATGATGGAGCAGACCTTAGTGTTCTGGTTGTTTACATACAGTAGTTATGATGATGGAGCAGACCTTAGTGTTCTGGTTGGTTACATACAGTAGTTATGATGATGGAGCAGACCTTAGTGTTCTGGTTGTTTACATACAGTAGTTATGATGATGGAGCAGACCTTAGTGTTCTGGTTGGTTACATACAGTAGTTATGATGATGGAGCAGACCTTAGTGTTCTGGTTGTTTACATACAGTAGTTATGATGATGGAGCAGACCTTAGTGTTCTGGTTGGTTACATACAGTAGTTATGATGATGGAGCAGACCTTAGTGTTCTGGTTGGCTACATACAGTAGTTATGATGATGGAGCAGACCTTAGTGTTCTGGTTGTTTACATACAGTAGTTATGATGATGGAGCAGACCTTAGTGTTCTGGTTGGTTACATACAGTAGTTATGATGATGGAGCAGACCTTAGTGTTCTGGTTGGCTACATACAGTAGTTATGATGATGGAGCAGACCTTAGTGTTCTGGTTGGTTACATACAGTAGTTATGAACCCCCACATTCAATTCTCTGTCAACAGCACTGGTGGACATTCATGCAGTCAGTTCGACATTTGCACGTTCCCTCAAAACTTGGTCTCCTCCATTTATCCAATTTGAGAAATCTACTTTTATAGGACTGCATAAGTTGCTATATCTTTATACTGACTGTCCAAGATCCTTTTCCTTAAGGTTCATTAATATTTACTCTAAACTCTATAGTGCTGTGTTGAAATCAGTAAGAACGTATAAGTATGATGGTCTAAGAGCAATCCTATCTTCTGTGTGTTAAAACCAAACCATTCCCCTGATCCCTATTCCTGTACAGTATGTTACACCAAAACCATCCCTCCAATCTGAATTCATGTCCCCTGTGGGTTACATCCAAACCCTCTCCCCTTCTCATCTGTCTTCAAATGTAATCAATCACATTTTATTTTATAAAGACCTTTTTATATCAGCAGATGTCACAAAGTGCTTATACAAGAAACCAAACCTAAAACCCCAAAGAGCAAGTAATGCAGATGTCTTGTATGAGGATGGCAGGATGGTTGACAATTTGACCCCCCATGGCTCTTCTTCGTGGCGTAGCGTCTTGATAAACAGTTTGAGGGCTGTTAGGCAGGGGAAGACATGTAGATAAGATGTGAGACTAACTACTTCCCACAACAACTGATTGCCTTTATGGAAATGAATGATGTACATGGTTCTGTTTAGGATTATCTTGATAGGGTTGGGCCGATGTATGATAACTAGACACCAACCAATATATTGTTTCAACAATATTATCGTCTAACATATATACCACCAATAACCGATATTCAATAAATAGGATGAAAATGGGGAAACTCATGCTGATCTGACCACATGCCGTCATTCTCACGACTGGGGGAGGGACCACATTGATATTTCAATTCTTATGGGGCCCCTGATTAGTTTATCAATACCCCTATTTCTGCTGGTATGAGTCTATAAAAGTGTTGGATGAACAGTTGAATCAGTTTGGGAGAAGACTTCTTGAAGTGTGGTTGGTAAGCTTTACAGTAATTTTTACATTGAAGTAGCTAATGCTAACACTTTTTTTATTCAACAATGGGCATAACATGCAAATGGTGTAGCTAATGGTGTAATTACCTTGACATGCTTTTCAGATAGTGACTAGACATAAGCCACTGAGTCTTCTTTATTCTAAATGGAAAAGTAAAATAAATACAAACTAATCAAGCGAATTTCTAAGGTAAAAACCGGTTGCTAGCCAGTCAGCAGAACAAACTGTTGCTTCTCAGCATAGGCAGCTATCTATTGCTACTTTTGGTTCAGCACCTTGCCCGACCTGTCTCCCCTTTTCACAGCTAGCACGCATATGTTAGTCGTAGCAACAGTAACTATGGGGTGGAGTAAGGAATCAGCATCCAAAACGTTTGTTTGTGAAGCGGATCGGCGCGACATTCGGTAGGCTGTCAGATCTGGCACTAACACCAACAGACAGACACGGAGAGGGGTAGAGGGCGGTAGTGTTAGGTATCTCTGCCCAACAATACATCGAATTGATTGATTGTTGTTATTTAGAAGTCTTAAAAGCAGGGTCACAACTTTCACTGAGGACAGACATGTCCCGCCCACATTCTAAAATTGCATTTTTGTCCCCCCCCAGTTTTATAATGTGGAATGTGACACAAAACAGGGCATTGGTTTGCTTTAGGACCATACTGACGCCTCCGAGTAATCGGGTAGGCTGTTATGTCCCACCTCTAAAACCAAAGTTTCACCCCAGTATAAAAGTATGCCTACTAGCCTGAAGGATGATTCTTTGGAGAGCATAGAGATAGATGGCTGGCTGGCTGCTACTGCTTGAGCAGAGGTGAGACGATGATTTCGCCTCATCAAATAAAATAAATGTATATACACAGCTGACATATTTTATTCAAGTATAGTAATGTGAATAAAGGATGGTTTATTAATAAGTGGTATGCAGTAATGGGCACTCACTACCACCATAGGGGTTTTATTAATGAAACAATAGTCATTATCTAATGTAATATACACAACCAAAATATAAAGTCATGTGAATAAATGAAGGTTAGAGCCTAATAAGTGCTAGTAATAAAAATAGTAATTATTACTAGCACTAGGCAGTCACTAACATCAGTTATTACTAGCACTGGGCAGTCACTAACATCAATTATTACTAGCACTGGGCAGTCACTAACATCAATTATTACTAGCACTGGGCAGTCACTAACATCAATTATTACTAGCACTGGGCAGTCACTAACATCAATTATTACTAGCACTGGGCAGTCACTAACATCAATTATTACTAGCACTGGGCAGTCACTAACATCAATTATTACTAGCACTGGGCAGTCACTAACATCAATTATTACTAGCACTGGGCAGTCACTAACATCAATTATTACTAGCACTGGGCAGTCACTAACATCAATTATTACTAGCACTGGGCAGTCACTAACATCAATTATTACTAGCACTGGGCAGTCACTAACATCAATTATTACTAGCACTGGGCAGTCACTAACATCAATTATTACTAGCACTGGGCAGTCACTAACATCAATTATTACTAGCACTGGGCAGTCACTAACATCAATTATTACTAGCACTGGGCAGTCACTAACATCAATTATTACTAGCACTGGGCAGTCACTAACATCAATTATTACTAGCACTGGGCAGTCACTAACATCAATTATTACTAGCACTGGGCAGTCACTAACATCAGTTATTACTAGCACTGGGCAGTCACTAACATCAATTATTACTAGCACTGGGCAGTCACTAACATCAGTTATTACTAGCACTGGGCAGTCACTAACATCAGTTATTACTAGCACTGGGCAGTCACTAACATCAGTTATTACTAGCACTGGGCAGTCACTAACATCAGTTATTACTAGCACTGGGCAGTCACTAACATCAGTTATTACTAGCACTGGGCAGTCACTAACATCAATTATTGTTTTCTGTGATATTACATCATTTAACCCACATAATACATTTACTATAAAAAATAATAGTAATCAAAATCGAAACTGAAAACTGTGATTATTTCTAAAAAACAAACCGAAACTGACCTCAAATGGTTAGGGTTAGGGTTAGCCAGCATCGCCATGACATCGCCTGCAAGCGTGATTGGGGATTTCTATTGGAGAAGCAGTCTGCCTATCTTCATACTGTACTGTCCTTGATGTCACTTTTAATTGACTAATAGGTAGATTGATTGATTAATACACCTTTGCCTTCCCCACACATGGGTACATCAACCTACCACAACCATGGGCATGTGATATGTGTGATCGGTTGATTGGCTAATGTATTGATGGTGTGATTGACATACAGTCATACTTTCCCTTCTCCCATTTAGCTGTAGACTGACAGGTTGTCGTGTAGAGTTCCCCATAGCAACAGCCCATCTCCTTGACGATGGACAAGGGGGCATCTGTCGCTGTCGCAATGGTTATGCAGTCCATTATATTTTTCTAAGAGTTGAGAGCCGAGCCAGAGAGAGGATACATTCCTGGACTAATACAGCCACACTCTGGGTATCTATACTAGGAGACAAATTGGATCCTCAACCCCTTCCCCTCCTCAAATCCTAATCTCAACCATCAGATGGAAAAATGTCTAACTGGCCATAGATCAGTGTGTAGGAACAACTTCATCCTACTCTGTCATCCTTTTCCTTACGATCTACAAGGACATTTACATCTAGGTCATATTATTGACATACAGTACTCTCTTATCCAGAGCAACTTATAACATGTACACTACAAGAAGGAAGGAATATTGTTCATTGTAACAATTACAGCTTTAGAATAAAGAGTACGATTTAAAACACTACCCCTCTCCTCTCCCCCTTTACCCCCACACTTCACCCCCAGCCCATCTCAGCTGTCCCGCAATGTGCTGCTGCTTGTCATTGAGGAAAAGTGGAACACTGTTGGCAATAACCAGACCACACACACACATGCACCCAAACACACACACTTAACATTTTTTACTGTGGATATTCAAAGTGAAGAGGTCTGTTTTGACAACCGTGACAATGCCTGTCAAAATGTCCAACCAGGATATGATGACTACTCAGACTACTTATCAGTCAAACAGAGCTGTGACTGAGTATCAGGGCTTGTGTGCTGGATTCCAAAGATAAATTAATATAGAACAACTGCAGACCAGAAGTAAACATTGTGGACACCCTGGTGACTGTACCTCACTGTTCCCCTTCACTTCTAAATGCAGAGAGGGGACTTTTCCCCAACCTGGGGGGTGTTGGGGGAGTATACGGCTGGCACACACAAGTTCTCAGGTTCTTCTGAAAATGAGGTGGGGAGGTGTGTGAGTGTGTATGTGTAGGACAGATTTGGGTGAGGGGGGGGGGTTATGAGTGACTCTAACACACTGCTGCCCCCCTCTTACTGAGACCCACACAGGCATCTTTGTACTCCTTCCACCATCAGTGACCATCCATCACTGGCTAACCTGACAGCCCCCCCCACACACACAAGCCTGCACTCAACTGTAGTAATATTACCCTCTAGCCTGTCCTAGACCACTACCCAACCTAGCCCTGTCCCAGACCACTACCCAACCTAGCACTGTCCCAGACCACTACCCAACCTAGCCCTGTCCCAGACCCTGCCCTGTCCCAGACCACTACCCAACCTAGCCCGGTCCCAGACCACTACCCAACCTAGCCCGGTCCCAGACCACTACCCAACCTAGCCCTGTCCCAGACTACTACCCAACCTAGCACTGTCCCATACCACTACCCAACCTAGCCCTGTCCCAGACCACTACCCAACCTAGCCCTGTCCCAGACCACTACCCAACCCAGCCCTGTCCCA
Organism: Oncorhynchus nerka; assembly: GCF_034236695.1. NCBI lineage: Eukaryota > Metazoa > Chordata > Actinopteri > Salmoniformes > Salmonidae > Oncorhynchus > Oncorhynchus nerka. The sequence goes on along the minus strand of NC_088397.1, from coordinate 61,983,848 downwards.
GACCACTACCAAACCTAGCCCTGTCCCAGACCACGACCCAACCTAGCCCTGTCCCATACCACTACCCAACCTAGCCCTGTCCCAGACCACTACCCAACCTAGCACTGTCCCAGACCACTACCCAACCTAGCCCGGTCCCAGACCACTACCCAACCTAGCCCGGTCCCAGACCACTACCTAACCTAGCACTGTCCCAGACCACTACCCAACCTAGCCCTGTCCCAGACCACTACCCAACCTAGCACTGTCCCAGACCACTACCCAACCTAGCCCGGTCCCAGACCACTACCCAACCTAGCACTGTCCCAGACCACTACCCAACCTAGCCCTGTCCCAGACCACTACCAAACCTAGCCCTGTCCCAGACCACTACCCAACCTAGCCCGGTCCCAGACCACTACCCAACCTAGCCCTGTCCCAGACCACTACCCAACCTAGCCCTGTCCCAGACTACTACCCAACCTAGCACTGTCCCATACCACTACCCAACCTAGCCCTGTCCCAGACCACTACCCAACCTAGCCCTGTCCCAGACCACTACCCAACCCAGCCCTGTCCCAGACCACTACCAAACCTAGCCCTGTCCCAGACCACGACCCAACCTAGCCCTGTCCCAGACCACTACCCAACCTAGCCCTGTCCCAGACCACTACCCAACCTAGCCCTGTCCCAGACCACTACCCAACCCAGCCTGTCCCAGACCACTACCAAACCTAGCCCTGTCCCAGACCACTACCCAACCTAGCCCTGTCCCAGACCACTACCCAACCTAGCCTGTCCCAGACCACTACCCAACCTAGCCCTGTCCCAGACCACTACCCAACCTAGCCCTGTCCCAGACCACTACCCAACCTAGCCCTGTCCCAGACCACTACCCAACCTAGCCCTGTCCCAGACCACTACCCAACCTAGCCCTGTCCCAGACCACTACCCAAACTATCCCTGTCCAAGACCACCACTACCCAACCTAGCCCTTTCCCAGACCACAACCCAAACTATCCCTGTCCAAGGCCACCACTACCCAACCTAGCCCTGTCCCAGACCATTACCCAACATAGCCCTGTCCCAGACCACTACCCAAACTATCCCTGTCCAAGACCACCACTACCCAACCTAGCCCTGTCCCAGACCATTACCCAAACTATCCCTGTCCAAGACCACCACAACCCAACCTAGCCCTGTCCCAGACCATTACCCAACCTAGCCCTGTCCCAGACCACTACCCAAACTATCCCTGTCCAAGGCCACCACTACCCAACCTAGCCCGGTCCCAGACCACTACCCAACCTAGCCCTGTCCCAGACCATTACCCAACCTAGCGCTGTCCCAGACCACTACCCAACCTAGCCCTTTCCCAGACCACTACCCAACCTAGCCCTCTCCCAGACCACTACCCAAACTATCCCAGTCCAAGACCACCACTACCCAACCTAGCCTTGTCCCAGACCACTACCCAAACTATCCCTGTCCAAGACCACCACTACCCAACCTAGCCCTGTCCCAGACCACTACCCAAACTATCCCTGTCCAAGACCACCACTACCCAACCTAGCCTTGTCACAGACCACTACCCAAACTATCCCTGTCCAAAAACCCCCACTACCCAACCTAGCCCTGTCCCAGACCACTACCCAACCAAGCCCTGCCCCAGATCATTACCCAACCTAGCCCTGCCCCAGACCATTACCCAACCTAGCCCTGTCCCAGACCATTACCCAACCTAGCCCTGTCCCAGACCACTACCCAAACTATCCCTGTCCAAGACCACCACTACCCAACCTAGCCCTGTCCCAGACCACTACCCAAACTATCCCTGTCCAAGACCACCACTACCCAACCTAGCCTTGTCCCAGACCACTACCCACACTATCCCTGTCCAAGACCACCACTACCCAACCTAGCCCTGTCCCAGACCACTACCCAACCTAGCCCTGCCCCAGATCATTACCCAACCTAGCCCTGCCCCAGACCATTACCCAACCTAGCCCTGTTCCAGACCTCTACCCAACCTAGCCCTGTCCCAGACCATTACCCAACCTAGCCCTGTCCCAGACCATTACCCAACCTAGCCCCGCCCCAGACCATTACCCAACCTAGCCCTGTTCCAGACCTCTACCCAACCTAGCATTGTCCCAGAACATTACCCAACCTAGCACCTAGCCCTGTCCCAGACCATTACCCAACCTAGCCCCGCCCCAAACCATTACCCAACCTAGCCCCGTCCCAGACCATTACCCAACCTAGCCCTGTCCCAGACCATTACCCAACCTAGCCCTGTCCCAGACCACTACCCAACCTAGCCCTGTCCCAGAACATTACCCAACCTAGCACCTAGCCCTGTCCCAGACCATTACCCAACCTAGCCCCGCCCCAGACCATTACCCAACCTACCCCCGTCCCAGACCATTACCCAACCTAGCCCTGTCCCAGACCATTACCCAACCTAGCCCTGTCCCAGACCATTACCCAACCTAGCCTGTCCCAGACCATTACCCAACCTAGCCCTGTCCCAGACCACTACCCAACCTAGCCCTGTCCCAGAACATTACCCAACCTAGCACCTAGCCCTGTCCCAGACCATTACCCAACCTAGCCCCGCCCCAGACCATTACCCAACCTAGCCCTGTCCCAGACCATTACCCAACCTAGCCCTGTCCCAGACCATTACCCAACCTAGCCCTGTCCCAGACCATTACCCAATCTAGCCCTGTCCCAGACCACTACCCAACCTAGCACCTAGCCCTGTCCCAGACCATTACCCAACCTAGCCCCGCCCCAGACCATTACCCAACCTAGCCCCGTCCCAGACCATTACCCAACCTAGCCCTGTCCCAGACCATTACCCAACCTAGCCCTGTCCCAGACCATTACCCAACTTAGCCCTGTCCCAGACCATTACCCAACCTAGCCTGTCCCAGACCATTACCCAACCTAGCCCTGTCCCAGACCACTACCCAACCTAGCCCGGTCCCAGACCATTACCCAACCTCTGTCTCTCTCATAGAACCCCAGACAGGGCTATGAGAGAAACAGACAGAGAAACAGACAGGGCTATGGGAGAGACAGACAGGGCTATGAGAGGGACAGACAGGGCTATGATAGGGACAGACAGGGCTATGACAGACAGGGCTATGACAGACAGGGCTGTGAGACAGACAAACAGGGCTATGATAAGGACAGACAGGGCTATGAGAGAGACAGACAGGGCTATGAGAGAGACAGACAGGGCTATGAGAGAGACAGACAGGGCTATGATAGGGACAGACAGGACCATGGTGCATCCGAACGGAAGCCTGTCAGAATTAGCCTGTGAGCTATGAGGTGAGACGAGTCTTGAGGGATTAGCGACAGGCAGCTAGGCTAACACTGTCCAGGGTCAGGACAACCAAGGCCATCACAAATATCTTACCTGATGTGAATCTCACTGTTAAGACACATACCAGGCTGTACCCGACAGTGGCGAATTGGCCCACAGTCACTCAGGGGTGTCCAGTTATGTGTCTCTATCCATTCTCTTGGGCTTAAAGCCAAATACTAAGGACTCTCTATTGGATGTGGAAAACATGTCGAGATTTAACTCCATGTCCCCATGAACTTCACGCAGATAAAACATCAGTCAAACATATCCATACTGAAAATCTTCATACCTTATTTTCAGAATGAATCAAAATAACTTTCCTTCAATTAATAACTTCAACAAAAGTTGCTGTGATACTTTCTGTCATCAAGTATGGGGATTTGAGAGTGGAGGTGACAGCTGTGTGTAGACTGTATGGTAGGGGACTTCAGGTATGATGTCGTGGAGGGGACGTGAGGCAGGGAATACCTCACTAAGGCAGCCATCTTTGATCCCATGGTCAGATCTGAGGTAATTAGACCAATTTCCATGGCAACCAGATCACATTCCATTATCTACTACACCATTGGCCGACGCTCTACCTTGCACACATGCACACACACACACACACACGCGAGTGAGTACATAGACATAGCTTCCTATGCACACATATACACACACACACGTACATACACACATACACACGTTCCTGAAGCCCTGGAGAGCAGGGCCCAACAGAGATGTGAAGTTTAGATGTGCAGCAACAGCTAAACGCCGTGTCAGGTTTCTCTGGGCTCGTGCTAAATTTAACCCTCTGATCCTGCAGCAGTCAGAGGGTTTAAATGCCAACCTGCAGTTGCTGCTCCACACCAGTTGTTCTCCACACATCTTCCTCTCTCCACTAACCCAGGCCAGAAGTGGGAGAGGCTCACTCACACACTCTCTCCAACACACTCAGACCTAACACCCCTATAGAACACACACAGTAGAGCCCAGAGGAACCAAACCAGAGTCTTCGCCCCCTAAACTTCAGCGTCGACCAGTATGGAGCTTTTCGAGACCAACCCCTACTTCTTCCCCGACCAACGCTTCTACGAAGGGGGGGACAACTTCTACCAGTCCCGGCTGCCGGGTGGGTATGACCAGGGGGGCTACCAGGAGCGCGGGGGTTCCATGATGGGGCTTTGTGGAGGTCTATCCGGGGGGGTTGGGGTAGGGTTGGGTGGAGGTATGGAGGACAAGGCAACCCCCTCTGGTCTCTCCCCCCACCCGGAGCCCCACTGCCCCGGCCAGTGCCTACCCTGGGCCTGCAAGCTGTGCAAACGCAAGACTGTGACCATGGACCGACGGAAAGCGGCCACAATGCGTGAGAAGAGGAGGCTGAAGAAGGTGAATGAGGCATTCGAGGCCCTGAAGAGGAGCACCCTGATGAACCCCAACCAGAGGCTGCCCAAGGTGGAGATCCTGAGGAGTGCCATCCAGTACATTGAGAGGCTGCAGGCACTCGTCTCCTCCCTCAACCAGCAGGAGACCGACCAGGGAACACAGGGCTTACAATACCGCACCGGACCTGCTCAACCCAGGGTGAGTAGGAGACAGGGACGCAGGGAGGAAGAGATGGACGGTGTGAGGGATGAAAGAACCACACAAACCTACAGTAGAGGTCTGGGAGAAAGAGCAAGGTAGAAGGGAGGAGAGAGGGATGGAGGGAGGGAGGTTAATAGAGATACATGAGGATGGGAGTGGTTGAGGAGGAAGAGAAAGAATATGAGGAAAAGGCTAAATGAGAGAAAAGATGTGAATAAAGTGAGAGAGGGAATGACACAGTAGAAGAGAGAGGTGTCAAAGAGGGAGAGGCAGACTGGAGAGGGATGAAGGGAATGAGGAGTGAAGAAAGAGGGAGAGGCAGACTGGAGAGGGATGAAGGGAATGAGGAGTGAAGAAAGAGGGATAGGCAGACTGGAGAGGGATGAAGGGAATGAGGAGTGAAGAAAGAGGGATAGGCAGACTGGAGAGGGATGAAGGGAATGGGGAGTGAAGAAAAAGGGATAGGCAGACTGGAGAGGGATGAAGGGAATGGGGAGTGAAGAAAGAGGGACCAGAGACTTGGAAACGACTGCAAATGACATGGATGGGAATAATCGCCCCCAACATTTAGGAAATTATGTTATTTGAGAACATGTAGGCCTACAGGCATTAACAGTGCTTTTAGGTAAGGCAGGTGTGGCGGTTGGGTGTGTTAGTTGTAAAGGCTTTTTTATATGTCTGTGTGTGCTAGTGTGAGTCTGGTAGGAGGGTAGATCTACGTCTGGTGTGTAAACTCTGATATATGGTGTCCGCCTCTCGTAGAATACAAGGTTTCAACAGAACAGTTCCAGAACAGAGCTCTTACATTCATTGACAGTTGTCATAGACAAGTACCGCGGACAGAGCCCTCATCAAACCATCCCCTAACAACACAGACAGAACAGCACTTTGAGGTATATTGAAACATTACACCCTGGCGTGCGTGAATTCCCTTGGGAGTGCTGCTATGGCTATTGTTTTAAAAGACATGCTACATACATCATTTGTATCCCTCATAAGTACTTCAAACACAGCACTCACCTAATCTTGATTTAGTTTCATCTTAACCTACCAGCTTTCAGAAACAGTTGTAATGGATAATGTGTTATGACACAGTAGTACAATCAATTATTCATAAAGTAATTGATGAAGCTGTGTGTGTAGTGAGTGGAGTTGTGGGTAGTGTGGTGTGTGTGCTTCACTTGGTAGAGCATGGCGCTTCCAATGCCAGGATTGTGGGTTCGATTCCCATGGGGGACCAGTACGAAAAAATATGAAAATGTATGCACTCACTACTGTAGTGTCTGCTAAGTGACAATTAAAAAAAAGAAATTGTTTGATGAATCATTGAAAAAGAGACAGGCAGATGATCAATAGTAGTGTGTGTTTTGTCGTTGTGAGTAGCGTAGTGTGTGTCTATAGTTGTGAATGAGATGATGTGTGTGTCACTGGCATCGTCTGTATGGGGTGGGGCGTGACGTGTCACATAAAGCGGGGTGAATGACAGTGCCTTGTCTCCATGGTAACAGGTGTCGTCGTCGAGTGAGCAGGGATCAGGCAGCACCTGCTGTAGCAGCCCAGAGTGGAGCAACACCTCAGACCACTGTACCCAGAGCTACAGCAACGAGGGTAAACACATAATGTATTACATTTCAGCAATGCACCCTGAACTTGTTGAAAATGTTAGCTGTTTTGACGTTCTCTCTCATGTCTCTCTCTAGACCTCCTGAGTGCAGACTCTCCAGAGCAGACTAACCTGCGCTCTCTGACGTCCATCGTGGACAGCATCACAGCAGCAGAGGGGGCTCCGCTGGCCTACCCTGTACCTGTGGACATTCCCAAATAAACCCAGAGCAGCAGACAGACATGTGTGCTGTTAACAGGTCCAATACATCACAAACCATCTTTTTTTACTCCCTTCCATGAGGAGGTAGTCACTGATGGGATATAACTGGATAGGTGAAAGCCATGCAGCGAAACCTACTGTACATTCCACCTATCCAAGCATGTTAGATCAGTGACTACTTCAATGAAGGGAGGAAAGAAGGCCAGGCCCTGTGTGTCCCAGCTAGTTGCAAGCTAGCACTTGGACACCACACAGCACCATACACACCCACACACCACACAACACCATACACACCAACATAGGCCAGGAGGTTTTTCCAGGACTAACTCCTGGCCCTAACCTAAAGCCCTCACACCTCTTCCAGGCCTGAGGCCTTATTCCCTACCTACCAAACCCTGTGGTCCACGTATCCCTACCAGTAGGTTACAGGTCAGATCCTAACCTGAGAACCCACTGACATCAATCTATGCATGTTTTAGGACAAAAATCCAGTTCCCTGTGTGGATCTCAAGTTAGAACTGAGGCCCTAAGTGCCACTGGAAAGAAGAAACGAGAATTATGGTTTTCTGTCCTGACTTAATGCAGAAAAATATATGTTTCCTCCTTTTCTAAATCTTTCCCTGATCTATCTTGCATTCTGTTTGCGTGTGTTATGCTTAAAAAACATTAGTTTATTATTTGTGGGGCCAATATGTACCATGGCAGTTTTGACCAATGCATCTGCTTAATTTAAACTGGTAATGAATGCTAGTGATGTAAATACGTTCCGTTTTCTACAGAGTGGTTTTGCTATTTTATTTTCTATTTTTTTGCTAACTTATTTTTGAGTTTTATAATAAAGATTGTTGTGTATTTGTAGATGTCCCAACTTGTATTTGTAGATGTCTAAACTTGCATTAAAGACCATTTTCAATACTTGGCCGCAGTTAATGTCTTCACATGCAAGCACATACCTGCATGCCAACCATCACCTCAAAATGAACACACAACATCAACATTTATCTTTACAAAAAACAGCTTTACTTATGTCTATAGTGTCATAAATACAATACACTTTTTAAATAGCCAAATAATAAGATCTTGATTTGTCAGCATCATTTCACACCTGGAATAAATACACACACAGTACTCGTAGCTGCCACGGTAACACATTACATCTTTTAGACACCTTTAAAACATTGGCTGTAAAATAAAAAGAAATACACCCATCCAACACTTCACTAGTTCACTGACAGAGCTCTCTCATTGGAGGAGAGGAGGTCATACACACAACACGTGCTAGTGCTCGGGCAGCATCATTGGCCACTTTCACATCCCCATGGCAACTGGACAGGAAAGGGTCGGCAGGGGAAAAGTCCATATATGGCATCATCACTGTCTCTGTCAGGTGTCCTGTTTGTGAGGATTTTCGTTTGGCTGATGCCTAGCAGCAATTTACTGTTTGATTTGAAACGAAGTAGAGAAAAACAACACCATCCATCCATGGAGGTTAGTCTAGGGTTTGGCTTTCGTAACATGCTGTTTCCCTTAAGTCTCAAATATTGGAGCCTATTGCTTTCATTTACACACACAGCTCATCCTGTATCCTCTCATATCTACAGGATCACCTACTCTACTCATGGTAGCTACATCAGTGTCAAATAGAGGAAGGAAACGAGTGGAGATAGGAAAGGGCAGGAGGAAAGGAGAAAAGGAGATGGGAAAGGAGATGGGAAAGGAGATATGAAAAGAGAGAAGGAAAGTAGGGGATAAAAGGCAGGAAAGGTAACTGAACCGTTTAGGTCTGGACCCAAGAACCTGTGGCTGAGAATCATAGTAGTAGTATCACATAGAGTAACAGGCCCCTGCTTAGTGAGTCCTTCATATAACTCCAGACACTGACAGCATATAAGACACACAGAGGTCCAACACACAAATAGAACAGTCACCACCGAATACAGGGCATTGGGTTTCATACAGCAATGATATTATAATATTCTCCATATATAATTCCAATATATATATTTATATATATTTATATAAAAAAACATATGTCATCCATTTTATTTACAGAGAGACAATAAATGATTAATACCTTGCATAACCGAGGGGACGACGTGTAGGTGGAAAACACCCAGGAGCTAGAGTAAAGTTAGACTAGAACCCACAAATGAGCAATTAGGTCTAGAACCCACAGAGTAGGAATTAGGACTAGAACCCAGAGATTCGGAATTAGGACTAGAACCCACAGAGTAGGAATTAGGACTAGTACTCACAGATTCGGAATTAGGACTAGAACCCACAGAGTAGGAATTAGGAATAGAACCCACAGATAAAGAATTAGGACTAGAACCGACAGATTAGGAATTAGGACTATGCGGGAGCACGACACCACAACAACAAGGCTACTGGGGGTACTGGGTTTACTGGGAATAGCAACTGGGCCGAGTCTCCTTTACAGCAGCGAGTGTGGCAATGAGCACGCTCAGAGTTCAAAGGTCAAAAAGTCAGAGGTCACCTCCGAATTGCACGTGTCCCACGGAGAAGGTGAGAGGTGACGCTGGATACAGGTCCCTTAACGTCAAGATCTCTCCCAAATTTGGCATGTCACTCTCGAAAGGCCGCAAGCATGTGTCCATACAGGTCATGGGAATAAACTGAGAGAGATACAAAGGAAGACAGAAGGAGAAAGCGAGGGAGAGAAAGAAAGAGGGAGAGAGAGAGGGTTGGCAACTGGGGTGGAACTAGCATGAGGTTTCCCTAAACCTTTTGTTAGCATTGCTCAGTCAGGAATAGGCTAATGGTCCTAGCCATTTGTTAGCATTGCTAGGATATCTTACCTGTTAACGTTAGCTCCTGTTAGTAAGTGGAGTGGAGTTAGCATGAGTACGTCCGTACAGCAGAGGGGTCGAGTCTCTGGGGAGCCGGGGGAGGAGCTAGACAGTGTGTGGCAGAAGTGGGCGTGGCCGAGCGGGACAGAGAGGAGACAGCGTGCAGTGAGACAGGCAAAGCAAAGAGACCGGCACACACTCACACACGCATGAATGCCCTCACACACATCAAGCGTTAAGATGAAATCATTTTGTGGCTGTTATTGTTAGGGCTTGCATTGTCAGTGAATCGCAAAACACACTCAAATCACATCCACACGACTGCAATTCAATTAGCTACGACCTCACAGTACCCCTTTCCAAACACACACACCTTCTGGTTGCAGCTGTTTCCTGGGCACCAGGGCCATGGACGGGGGCATGGACATGGAGGGCATACGGAACCCAGCGGGCAGTGTTTCCATGGAGCCCGCCATCATGCCCATTCCCCCTCCTCCCTCCCGCGCTCGGAAACGCTTACGCCACGATGGAGAGCGGCGGAACGTCTTATCATCCCCACTCTACACAGAGAGAGAAAGTAAACAAACAAACAGCCATGTAAAAGCAATCAAAGTGGTTATAAAGAAACAGAATCCATATTTCACATGAAGACGGCAAAACTGAAACACTTGTGGGTCCATTATTTCCTTATTACTCACCTCCTCCAGTCTGCGGTCAGTGCCCAGGGCCAGGACGTTGTTGAACTCTCTCTCTAGAACCTGCCGAGCCTGGCGCACACACACACAGCATATAGATATACAGCATTTATACAACGGGTGGGTCTAATCCTGAATGCTGATTGGTTAAAAGTGCAATCCATCCCGTCTATTCCACAAGTTATCACCGGCTAAATCTATGGTGTTAAAATGCCTATTTACTCTGTTCCATCAGCCCAGCCAGGCATGTTATAAACTTGACCTCCACTATAAAAAGCATCTAGACATTATCTCACATTTCTTTTAGACAACAGCGGAGATTTGAATAAACCTTGATGTCTGTCTCTCCAACATTTGCAACATTGTTTCAATTTTCAAATTTGATCTCCAACTGTCCCACAGTAATGAACGTGTAGGGGTGGGTCAAGAGTTGGGACGAAAGAGAAAGGCAGGCAGCGTTTCTCAGCCAGTCAAAGTTATGAATCAGCTGGCATCATTTTTATGGATATATACAAAGAAATGTCAATTGAAAAAAGGTCAAACGAAACCAAATGCAGCTAGTTTGCAGTCTTCCCAGCTTCAGTTTGAAGTTATTGTGTTAACTGTGTTGTTGGCTAGCTCCTCTGAACAACAGTGTCCTGAGGAGAGAGCACATTTTCTATTCCAGGTGAAATCGTGCCTCATTGGCTCATTGTTACGGATGTATCCAAATAAATGTCACTAGAAAACAACTTAAACAAATGCAACTACTGTTGTTGATTTTTCTTCACTGATTGGCGTGACTCTAAGTTAGCCGTAGTTGGCTAGCTAGCAAGCAAAGGGATAAGAATGTTTCCAGCCAGAATGGCAACTGAACCAATAGAACGAATGACCAGCCGGCTTGGGTAGCAATCCTAGATTTGTTTCGGGACTATATCTTGTGGAAGGATGAAATAGTATGACAAAAGTTATCAAAATAAAGTTTTTAATTAAAATATGTCAATCATTGTTTGAAAATGTTGTTAACCCAATGTATAAAAGTGATAATGCTTTCGAAGCCGGTGTTTGGAGGATATATTGGCATATTGACATGGTTTGCCGGCCCGAGACCAACTCCCGTGCCAATATATCCTCCAAACACCAGCTTTTCCGGCATTATCACTTAAATAGACAGCTGGCGTTACTCCTAGGGCTGTGGCAGTCATGACATTTTGTCAGCCGGTAGGTAAATGTCATGCAAATGACTGCCGGTCTCACGGTAATTGACCGTTATTTAACATAAACATGTTTAGCATCTCCGGGCTTCCACACCATAGAAATGTGACTGGTAAACTCATGGGTACACTCGCAAAGGCTGCTTGGTATTGTGGTGCAATCATTTCCATTGTAATGCAGAATGTTCATTCAAATAATACTAACTAATGTGGCTCATGCAATGGAATGTCGTTTTTGTAATGCCAGTTGAGTTGAATCAACAAATCAAAGCACAGACTGATGGGTATACTTCCTGCTTTTACATCCTTCTTTTACTTCCTGCTTTGCTCCAATGGGTACACTCAAAATGGCTACAAGTCCACCCATTATGTCATCATTGACTTGACTGGGGACGTCCGTTCTATTATGTGTAGGCCAACTGTAGGACGGTGAGAACAGCAGTAACGTTATGGCTAGCCTCAATAAACCTAGTTTCTCTCGGTTTGATGCAGTCAAGTCAGGTACTATGTAATCGGATGGAATGATAAATAACCAGCAAGAAGTTAGTCTAGCGCAAGATAACAGTGGTTGCAGTCTCTCCCTCCATGCCTGCTCTGGTGTTCCGAGCCTCCAGTGTCTTACTCACACAAACACACACACACACACACTCGGCCTCTGCTCCCTAATAGTCTAGAGCTGCTCGCTCTGTGCCTCTCTCTCTCTCCCTTCCTCTACTGCTCTGTTTTAATAAAGTAGCAAAACAATGGGCTTTTCTGCTGCTTCCCTCACTCAGATCGGACCGGTCGTCTTGTATCTATGCATATTCCGGGGCTTCCAATGTCCATTTCCAAACAGGAGCCCTAATTCTCATCATAATTTGTCCTCATCATTCAGATTATTCACATTTAACCATTAAGTGTTTAGAGAGTAATTAGATGGACAATAGAGCACTAAGTACCAGGCAATTAGCGTTTGGTAAACTACCCATCAGCGGCATTCATTTGAGCAGTTTTGAATGCTCAAATGAATGCTCAAATGAATGCCAACGGTCACAGGGAATTTGACTGGGTCATGACTCGTGACTGGTGTGGCGGTAATATGCTAACTTTGACAGCCCTAGTCATTCCTACACAGCGCTAGTCCCTCGACCAAGGGTATGTGTCTGTGTGTACCTGTGTGTTCTGCATGGGGATCTGCAATATGAGAGCCAGGCTGCTGTAGTCGAAGGTCTCATCCAGAGCAATGAGAGCCCCGTGGACTCCACTCTCCATCAGGTTGGTATTGTAGTCCTTCAGACCTATACTCTGGACCCAGTGCACTACCTGCTCATTGGTCCACACTAACGCATCTACAGAGAGGGGGGAGGGGGTATGGAAAGAGGGGGAGAGGAGAGAGAGACGGGAGAGGGATAGACAGGGAGAGACAGAGAGAGGTGTATTACTATCACACCATATAGACCAGTGCATCTAATAAACAGACAGAGAATATCATATCAGAAGTATTCACACTCCAATAGTGTACTCTCAATGGCATACTGCCTTTGTTCTGAATAAGCACAGCTGTCACCCAGCTTTTTCAGAGAGGAACAGGCGGTGTGTGTGTGTGTGTGAGGAGGGGGCTTCTGATGTGACAGGACAGCTGAGTCAAGTTCATATGCAGTGCTGAAGGTCATAAGGTAGCAAAGCTTTAGCTGGCTCTCTGTGTGTGTGTGTTCATGTGCATGTGCGTGCGTGTGTGTTCGTGTGCGTGTGTGTGCGTGTGTGTGTGTGTGTGTGTGTCCATGTGCGCGTGTGTGTGTTCGTGTGCGTACGTGCGTGTGTGTGTGTGTATGTGTGGAGATAGCAGTAAAAGGCTCAGCTGTCCATACATAGAGCTCCAACCCTCTTAAATCCCGTGTGGCTAAGTTGGTAGTGCATGGTGCTTGCAACTCCAGGGTTGTTAGTTTGATTCCCACGGGGGACCAGTATGAAAATGTATGAACTCACTACTGTAAGTCACTCTGGATAAGAGTGTCTGCTAAATGACTCAAATGTAAATGTGCTGTGTCTGCAGACCACTGAGACAGGATCTCACATGATGACATTTATAATGAGAGATCCTGTGTATGATTATGGATGTTTACCTTTCATGTCGTGCATGCTCTCCTCTCTACGACGGTCCAGGTCTTTCCTGTCGTAATTGAGTCTCTTCAAGCACATAATCCCATACTGCAGACTGGCCCTGATACACACAATATTATTTGTGAATTTTGTATTCCCACATTTTTATGGGTTAAATGTCATTGTTGACTGCACAAATTGAATACATATGTCATCACTTTTATGCCTATTTTTCCTATATTGATATTGAAAGTGTAGCATGGCAGCTCCTAAGAACGGTTGCTGTTGCTATGGTGGCTGGCTGGTTACCATGGTGACTGACCTGTGGAAGCTGTCAACCATCTTGAGGTGTGTGCGGAGGTCTTTCTTGGTGAGGTGGTCCAGCATGCGGGCGTCCACCAGACACTCCATGAAGTAGGAGCGGTACTGAGGCAGACCCAGGCTGGGCAGCCACTCATTACCGATCCACTCATGGTTCATATCCCCGTATGCCAGAGTCTGTGTGTCAGGAGGGACACAGTTAGTGAGTATGTTTGGCTGAGATTAGATACAATTGAGAGGTTCATCTGTGTACGTGGATTAACCAAAAGAGTAGGCGTGTGTGTATGTGTGTGTGTGTGTGTGTGTGGTCTGAGACTGTGCTCTCTGTGACATGGTGACAACCCCCCTGGCTCAGGTAATTGTTGTGATAACAACGACAGGTGTTAGTGGGAGGAGTTCTCACCTGAGCCCAGCTGCCCTCCTCATTCTCCTGAGTGATTGACAGCGTGGCAGAGACAGGACAGATTGGGTTAGACGCATGCACACAGTTAGCTAATGCTAATCACACACTGAGCTCTACAAATCTCTCCCTCGCCCTCCATTTGGCAACTCTGACCACAACTCTCTCCTCCTGATTCCTTCTTACAAGCAAATATTAAAGCAGGAAGCACCAGTGACTTGGTCTATAAAAAAGTGGTGTAGATGAAGCAGATACTAAACTACAGGACTGTATTACCAGCACAGACTGGAATATGTTCCGGGATTTCTCCGATGACATTGAGGAATACACCACATCAGTCACTGGCTTTATCAATAAGTGCATCGAGGACGTCGTCCCCACAGTGACTGTACGTACATACTCCAACCAGAAGCCATGGATTACAAGCAACATCCGCACTGAGCTAAAGGGTAGAGCTGCCGCTTTCAAGGAGCGGAACTCTAATCAGGAAGCATAAGAAATCCCGCTATGCCCTCCGACAAATGATCAAACAGGCAAAGCGTCAATACAGGACTAAGATTGAATCGTACTACACCGGTTCCGATGCTCGTCGGATGTGGCAGGGCTTGCAAACTATTACAGACTACAAAGGGAAGCACAGCCGAGAGCTTCCCAGTGGCACGAGCCTACCAGACAAGTTAAATAACTTCTATGCTCTCTTCGAGGCAAGTAATAGTCTTAAATTTGAGTTTAAGTTTAAATTTGTAAGTCGCTCTGGATAAGAGCGTCTGCTAAATTACTTAAATGTAAATGTAAATGTAATACTGAAACATGCATGAAAGCATCAGCTGTACCGGACGACTGTGTGATTACGCTCTTCGCAACCGATGTGAGTAAGACCTTTAAACAGGTCAACATTCACAAGGCCGCAGGTCCAGATGGATTACCAGGACGTGTACTCCGAGCATGCGCTGACCAACTGGCAAGTGTCTTCACTGACATTTTTAACCTCTCCCTGTCTGAGTCTGTAATACCAACATGTTTCAAGCAGACCACCATAGTGCCTGTGCCCAAGAACACTAAGGTAACCTGCCTAAATGACTACCAACCCGTAGCACTCACGTCTGTAGTCATGAAATGCTTTGAAAGGCTGGTCATGGCTCACATCAACACCATTATCCCAGAAACCGTAGACCCACTCCAATTTGCATACCGCCCCAACACAGATCCACAGATGACGCAATCTCTATTGCACTCCACACTGCTCTTTCCCACAGAAGGAACACCTACGTGAGAATGCTATTCATTGACTACAGCTCAGCGTTCAACATCATAGTGCCCTCAAAGCTCATCAATAAGCTAAGGACCCTGGGACTAAAGACGTCCCTCTGCAACTGGATCCTGGACTTCCTGATGGGCCGCCCCCAGGTGGTGAGAGTAGGTAACAACACATCCACCATGCTGATCCTCAACACGGAGGCCCCCCAGGGGTGCTTGCTCAGTCCCCTCCTGTACTCCATGTTCATTCATGACTGCATGGCCAGGCACTACTCCAACATCATTAAGTTTGCAGATGACGCAACAGTGGTAGGCCTGATCACTGACAATGATGAGACAGCCTATAGGGAGGTCAGAGACCTGACCATGTGGTGCAAGGGCAACAACCTCTCCCTCAACATGATCAAGACAAAGGAGATGATTGTGGACCACAGGAAAAGGAGGCCCGAGCACGCCCCCATTCTCATCAACAGGGCTGCAGCGGAGCAGGTTTGAGAGCGTCAAGTTCCTTGGCGTCGACATCACCAACAAACTAACATGGTCCAAGCTCACCAAGACAGTTGTGAAGAGGGCACAACAAAACCTATTCCCCCTCAGGAGACTGAAAAAAATTGGCATGGGTCCTCAGATCCTGAAAAGGTTTTACAGCTGCACCATCGAGAGCATCCTGATCGGTTGCATCTCTGCCTGGTATGGCAACATAATTACCTCAATTACCTCGACACTGGTGGCTCCACACATTGACACATTGACTCTGTACTGGTACCCCCTGTATATAGCACCATTATTGTTATTTACTGCTGCTCTTGAATGATTTGTTATTCTTATCACTTACTTTCTTTTAGATATTTTCTTAAAACAACATGGTTGGTTAAGGGCTTGTAAGTAAGCATTTCACTGTAAGGTTGACAAATAAAATTTGATTTACATTTTTTGAGTGATCTGAGTCCCATGCACCAATGTAACCGACCAGGTACTGAACCCAGGAAAGCCATTTGGAGAGATGGATCAACTTTAACACCAGAATGCTGAGACATAATTAATCACAACACAACCTAACAGACAACCAGCATAAATCTACACACAATAACTCATCAAAACAACAGAGCCTAATATGGTGCACCAAAGACATGCTAACCCAGGCACAAACAAGGAGACAGTATGCGTTGTAGTTGTAGGAGGCTGGGGATGAGCGTTTGCAGAAGCAAGCATATGTGTAGCACAGCGGGCAGAGTGTGTGTGGGTGTGTGATGTGTGTGGTGTGTGTGGTGTGTCTGTGGTGGGGAGGGGGTCACACAGATGGCACTGACCGCTTTAGTGGAGGAAGCCAGGTTCTCCATCTCTTCATGGGTTAACCACACATTTCCGGAGGACTGTGCAGAGAGGGAGAGCACGCACGAGCACGCACACACAATTACAGACAGACAACAAAGAAAAGCACGCACACACGCATACAGTGTCTGTAGTGAGAGGGAGTGTGTCAGGCAAGCAGTATCTGGCACACTGTTGAGAGAGTAGGTTTCCCGCTCCACCCCATGCAGCACAGTGGACAGAGTGAAGAGTACTGTCAACTCCAAAAGCACTATCATTACAGGGTCAGTGAAGTGACAGGTGATGGGCAGTGTGTGTGTATGTACCATGAGCGGTACAAAGAGGCTGTGTGTGTGTGTGTGTGTGTGTGTGATGTGTGTGTGTGTGTGTGTGTTTGTACCGTTCTAGAGGTGAGCGGGGCAGAGGGACTGGTGAGGGACACCATCTCCTGGATGGCCAGTCTCAGTTTGAGGCGGTGCAGGGGGTTACTGATGCCAATCTCCCTCTGGATCTCTGTGTCCGACAGGGCCGACATGATGGCACCGCTCTTCACGTTGGCACGACACGCTGCCACGTACCAGGCGGGCATCCCCACCCACAACTACATTGGTGAGAGAGAGCATCATCTTCATCATCATCACCACCATCAACATCATAATCACACACAGTATAATACTCCAGGTGATTATATGGTAGGACAAGGTTAAGGTAGAGTAGGATTTAGGGGAATCTGGAGGCTAGGGATAGGGTAAGGTTGTGGTGGAGGTTAGGGATCAGGAGTTAGAGGTTATACCTCTAGCCAGGAGACCACAGTTGGTCCATCCCACTGAGCGAAGGGCAGTCCTCTCCTCCTGGCCTCCTCTAGCAGCTCATGTCTGACACAGAGACAGGGGAGAGATAGAAACGGGGAGAAAGAGGGAGTGAGAGAGAGAGAAAGAGAGAGGAGAGTAAACAACTAATGTTGGCATGGCCTCTGGAGCACATTAATGTTTTATTCTACTACGGAACAGAGTGAGGCCAGGGTTTCACAGCTTCCAAAATGTATTCACAATTCAACTGACAGAGACACCACCAATTGACCTTGCATTTAGACAGAAAGAGAAAGAGAGTGTGTGTGTGTGGTAGGTAAAGGTCTTACTTCTTCTTCATCCTGCGGTCTCTCTCTGCCTGCGTGCCCAGCTTGCCCAGAGTCATGGTGTCTCCGATGCTCATCTCAAAGTCTACTGAGACACACAACACAACAGACATAGCATCACTCACACATACCTGTACATACAGTAGCCTACAGAAGACAGAGATTACAGGTCCAGCTGAGTTACCTCCCGGCATCAGGGCAGGCAGAGGCTGTCCCTCCCTCCCCAGTGTCCCTCCTCCCTCCATCCTGCCCTTCTCCTTGCTCTTCCCAAACAGACGACCTATAGATGACTTGATGCCCTTCTTCGCTTTACCCCTGTAGAGAGAGAGAGAGAAAGAGAGAGAGAGAGAGAGAGAGTGAGCGAGGGAGAGAGAGAGAGAGACACAAAGTATAAGTGGGATTGAAAGAATGTGTGTGTATGTGGGGGAGGGGGGTTGTGTGTGTGTGTGTGTGTGTGTGTGTGTGTGTGTGTGTGTGTGTGTGTGTGTGTGTGTACCCTCGTCCGTCCTCCAGACTGCCAGTGAGCTGGGCGAAGTTGGTCTCCAGTCTCAGACTGCGGGGAGAGGAGGGGGGAGACGTCTCACACTTGATAGTAGCCTTGTCCTCACGAGCTTCCACTGGAGACTGGAGGGAGAGAGAGAGGTGAGAAAGAGTGAAGCCACCTTTATCTGTCAGGAGGCTTCAAATAGGAGCTTTCTCAGAGAGGCTGTGACAACACCTTGTCCAGCGGGAAGGATCCTGTCTTTCCAATCGCAACCTTGAAAACTTTGTTCATTTCAGTAACTCTCCATATCTGGGAACTGTACTGCCTCTCTTAGTTGTGTAGATAAAGAGAAAACTGACTTACTGCTATTTTTCTACGGTGTTTCCTTAAGTCGCTAGGCTGTTAAAGACAGGAGGGAGGCACAGACACACCAACACATAGTTAGAGGCAACCAGTTGTTAGACATACAATCAAAACCAGTTACTGGGGTTACTGAAGAGAGAATGAATAAGCAGCAGTTGAGTGACTTGTTGTTTCACACTGTAAACATTGTGTGTGAGTACATCAATCCAAACATGTTGTCAGGTTAGTCCTCTCTGATGGTTAAGTGCATGTCTGCGTCTCACCAGGGTCATGATTCCCAGCTGGTGGCTGGCGTTGTGGGTGTTGTGTTTGGGGGTAGAGCGTCCGCTGGTGGGAGGGGACGAGGAGGAAGCCAGGGACTGGGCAGTGGCTGAGCTGGGCATGGTTCGGGGGCGGAGTGTAACGTTGAGTCCGTCCATGCTACCACTGTTCACACGAGACTCTATCTCATCTGCCCTGAGGTCAGCAGACTCCCTCTCCACCTGGATCATCCTGAACACCAGAGAGTACAGTGGGATGAGACACAATAACTACATCATACACACATAATAACTACATCATACACACATAATAACTACATCATACACACAATAACTACATCATACACACATAATAACTACATCATACACATAATAACTACATCATACACACATAATAACTACATCATACACACATAATAACTACATCATACACACATAATAACTACATCATACACATAATAACTACATCATACACACACAATAACTACATCATACACACATAATAACTACATCATACACACAATAACTACATCATACACACATAATAACTACATCATACACACATAATAACTACATCATACACACAATAACTACATCATACACACATAATAACTACATCATACACATAATAACTACATCATACACACATAATAACTACATCATACACACATATTAACTACATCATACACACATAATAACTACATCATACACACATAATAACTACATCATACACATAATAACTACATCATACACACAATAACTACATCATACACACACAATAACTACATCATACACACATAATAACTACATCATACACACAATAACTACATCATACACACATAATAACTACATCATACACATAATAACTACATCATACACACATAATAACTACATCATACACACATATTAACTACATCATACACACATAATAACTACATCATACACACATAATAACTACATCATACACATAATAACTACATCATACACATATTAACTACATCATACACACATAATAACTACATCATACACATAATAACTACATCACACACACACAATAACTACATCATACACACATAATAACTACATCATACACACAATAACTACATCATACACACATATTAACTACATCATACACATATAATAACTATATCATACACACATAATAACTACATCATACACACATAATAACTACATCATACACACATAATAACTACATCTTACACACATAATAAGTACATCATACACACATAATAACTACATCATACACACATAATAACTACATCTTACACACACAATAACTACATCATACACACAATAATAACATCATACACACATAATAACTACATCATACACATAATAACTACATCATACACACATAATAACTACATCTTACACACACAATAACTACATCATACACACACAATAACTACATCATACACACATAATAACTACATCATACACATAATAACTACATCATACACACATAATAACTACATCTTACACACATAATAAGTACATCATACACACATAATAACTACATCATACACACATCATAACTACATCATACACATAATAACTACATCATACACACAATAACTACATCATACACACACAATAACTACATCATACACACATAATAACTACATCATACACATAATAACTACATCATACACACATAATAACTACATCTTACACACATAATAAGTACATCATACACACATAATAACTACATCATACACACATCATAACTACATCATACACATAATAACTACATCTTACACACATAATAACTACATCTTACACACATAATAAGTACATCATACACACATAATAACTACATCATACACACATCATAACTACATCATACACATAATAACTACATCATACACATAATAACTACATCATACACATAATAACTACATCATACACACACAATAACTACATCATACACACACAATAACTACATCATACACACATAATAACTACATTATACACACATAATAACTATATCATACACACATAATAACTACATCATACACACATAATAACTATATCATACACACATAATAACTACATCATACACACATAATAACTACATCATACACACATAATAACTACATCTTACACACATAATAACTACATCATACACACATAATAACTACATCATACACATAATAACTACATCATACACACATAATAACTACATCATACACACATAATAACTACATCATACACATAATAACTACATCATACACATAATAATAACACCATACACATATAATAATTACATCTGTGCTGCAGGAAGAAGCATAGCACAATTACAGCATCCATGAAGGTTTTAAATTATATCACTGAAGCCCTTGACAAAAAACAGCACTGTGTCTCACTTTTTATTGATCTCTCTAAGGCTTTTGATACAGTTGATCATGCTATACTAAGGCAGAGATTGTCGAGTGTAGGTCTTTCAGAGTTTGCTATCTACCTGTCTGATAGAACTCAGTGCAATCAATTTGATGGGCTTATGTCTGTTAAATTGTCTGTCTTTAATGGTGTGCCCCAAGGCTCTGTACTTGGTCCTCTCTTATTCACTATTTATATAAATGATTTAGACAAAAATGTCCAAAATGCGCTACTTCATTTTTATGCTGATGATACTGTTATTTACTGTTGTGCCTTGTCTCTTACAAAAGCTTTCCAGAACTTGCAAACTGCTTTTTATACTGTTCAGGAGATTGAGGTTGTAACCTCATATAAATATCTTGGAATTTTAATTGATGACGGCCTCTCTTTTAAATTGCATATTCAACAATTTACAAAATGATTGAAGCTGAAATTGGGATTTTATTTTAGGAATAAGGCCTGTTTTTCTTTTGAAGCCAGAAGGAGGCTAGTATCAGCTACATTTATGCCTTTACTAGACTATTGGGATATTTTATATATGAATGCTTCCGCTCAGTGTTAGAGATCAATTGACACCCTTTACCATGGCACTTTGAGATTTATTTTAAACTGCAAAACCCTTACGCACCACTGCACTTTGTATACCAGGGTTGGCTGGCCTTCTCTAGTCACTCGTAGGCTCAGGCACTGCTATACCTTTATTTACAAAGCCATTTTGGGTTTACTACCTTTTTATTTGGGCATTTTTATTGTTCAGAAATGTGGTGGGTACTCTCTTCGTTCGCTGGACTTTATCCTGCTAACTGTTCCAAATGTCCGAACTGAATTTGGTAAAAGGGCTTTTATGTACTCTGCGCCATCGGCTTGGAACGCCTTACAAAATACTTTTAAACTGGAAGAATTTGTCCCGATTGGTCTTTTTAAATCACAGATGAATGATCTTGAGACTGATTCCCTGACCTGTCAATGTTTTTAATTAGCTGTTTTTGATTCTGTTATACTCTTGTGAATTCTATGGTTTTTACTAGATTACTTGTAGTTTTTCATGTTGTTTGTCTGTAATTTTTGTAATGACTTGGTGCTGCCTATCTTGGCCAGGACGCTCTTGAAAAATAGATTTTAAATCTGGTTAAATAAAGGTTAAATAAAAATAAATAAAAATAAAAACATCATACACACATAATAACTACATCACACACACATAATAACTACATCACACACACATAATAACTACACCACACACACATAATAACTACACCACACACACATATTAACTACATCACACACATAATAACTACATCACACACACATAATAACTACACCATACACACATATTAACTACATCATACACATAATAACTACATCATACACACATAGCAACTACATCATACACACATAATAACCAGCAGTATAAAGCATGTTCCCTGGGTGAGTGAGTTAAAGAAAAATGGTGCATCAAAAATGGGGGAAAGAACTTGCACATCGCTCTGCCTAGGAGTAACACAACCCTCAGGAAAGGAGGAAGCCAAGGCTTCAGATTCTGGAAAATGCTGGAGATATTATGGTGGAAGGTGATCTCTCTTTTAAAGAACATATCAAGACCATTTCAAAGACAGCTTTTTTCCATCTACGTAACATTGCAAAAATCAGAAACTTTCTGTCCAAAAATGATGCAGAAAAATGTATCCATGCTTTTGTCACTTCTAGGTTAGACTACTGCAATGCTCTACTTTCCGGCTACCCGGATAAAGCACTAAATAAACTTCAGTTAGTGCTAAATACGGCTGCTAGAATCCTGACTAGAACCCAAAAATGTGATCATATTACTCCAGTGCTAGTCTCCCTACACTGGCTTCCTGTCAAGGCAAGGGCTGATTTCAAGGTTTTACTGCTAACCTACAAAGCATTACATGGGCTTGCTCCTACCTATCTCTCTGATTTGGTCCTGCCGCACATACCTACACGTACGCTACGGTCACAAGACGCAGGCCTCCTAATTGACCCTAGAATTTTTAAGCACTTTTATCTCCCTCACCAACTTCAAACATCTGCTATCTGAGCAGCTAACCGATCGCTGCAGCTGTACATAGTCTATTGGTAAATAGCCCACCCATTTTTACCTACCTCATCCCCATACTGTTTTTATTTATTTACTTTTCTGCTCTTTTGCACACCAATATCTCTACCTGTACATGACCATCTGATCATTTATCACTCCAGTGTTAATCTGCAAAATTGTAATTATTCGCCTACCTCCTCATGCCTTTTGCACACAATGTATATAGACTCCCCTTTTTTTTCCTACTGTGTTATTGACTTGTTAATGGTTTACTCCATGTGTAACTCTGTGTTGCCTGTTCACACTGTTATGCTTTATCTTGGCCAGGTCGCAGTTGCAAATGAGAACTTGTTCTCAACTAGCCTACCTGGTTAAATAAAGGTGAAATAAAAAAATAAAAAATAAAAAAAACAGCTGGAGGCAGGGCTTTCTCCTATAGAGCTCCATTTTTATGGAACGGTCTGCTTATCCATGTGAGAGACGCAAACTCGGTCTCAACCTTTAAGTCTTTACTGAAGACTCATCTCTTCAGTGGGTCATATGATTGAGTGTAGTCTGGCCCAGGAGTGTGAAGGTGAACGTAAAGGCTCTGGAGCAACGAACCGCCCTTGCTGTCTCTGCCTGGCCGGTTCCCCTCTTTCCACTGGGATTCTCTGCCTCTAACCCATGGGTGTCAAACTCTGGCCCGTGGGCCAAATTTGGCCCGCGGGGTAATTATATTTGGCCCGCGAGACAATACCAAATTACTACTAGAGCTGGCCCGCCGGTATTATACAGCGCATTCACCACTAATACTACGAATCCCATAATGCTCTGCTGTTTTCGTGCGCCAATCAGGACAGGACCCAGAAACGCTCTCTCCTCTGTGACAGTAGTCATAGCAACATAGACGCTGCAACTGTCAGCGAGCTAACCCTTCCCAAAAATGGCGAAAAGAAAGGCAGAAAACAGGAGCTTTCTGGACAAGTGGGAGGCAGAATATCTGTTTACATATGTAAAAGACAAACCTGTTTGTCTTGTTTGTGGAGTCAACGTGGCTGTAAGTAAGGAGTACAACATTAGACGACACTATGAAACGAAACACCATGACAAATACAAGGACCTGGACATGACTCAAAGGAGCCAGAAAGTAGAGGAGATGAAAAGAAGTTTGGTTTCACAACAGAATATGTTTAAAAAAGCCACATCACAAAGCGAGGCTGCTGTAAAGGCTAGTTATATAGTGGCAGCAGAGATCGCAAAATCAGCCCGGCCCTTTAATGAGGGAGAGTTCATGAAAAAGTGCATGATGAAGGTTTGTGACCTCGTATGCCCAGAGAAAAAACAAGCATTTTCAAACGTGAGCCTGAGCAGGAACACAGTAGCTGATCGCACATGTGATCTTGCCACCAATCTGTATGACCAGCTGATGGAAAAGGGAAAAGATTTTGTTGCGTTCTCCTCGCTGTGGATGAGAGCTGCGACGCATCTGATACTGCTCAGCTGTCAGTCTTCATCCGTGGAGTGGACTCAAATCTGTGTGTTACGGAGGAGCTATTAGGATTCAAATCAATGCATGGCACAACCACAGGAAAGGAAATCTTTGAGGAGGTTTCCAAATGTGTAACTGAAATAAAGCTGCCATGGGATAAACTCGTTGGATTAACGACAGATGGTGCGCCAGCGATGTGCGGTAAAAAGAGTGGACTGGTGGGCATGGTTCGGGAGAAGATGCGGGAAGAGAACTGTGCAGGTGAGCTAACTGTTTACCACTGCATCATACATCAGGAAGCACTGTGTGCCAAAGCCCTAAAGATGGAACATGTTATGACCACAGTAACACAGGTAGTTAACTTTATAAGAGCCAAAGGTCTAAATCACCGCCAGTTTAAATCTTTTCTGGAGGAGTGTGGTTCGAATACGCAGACGTGCCGTATCACACAGAGGTGAGATGGCTAAGCAGAGGAAAAGTACTGAACAGATGTTTCGAGCTGCGTGAGGAAATATGTAAATTCCTGGAAACCAAAGGGAAGGATACAGCAGAGCTCCGGGAGCAAAAGTTCCTGTGTGAGCTGGCCTTTCTCTGTGACATCTCGAGCCATCTCGATGCGCTGAACCTGCATCTTCAGGGGCGGGGGCGCATCATCACAGACATGTACGCTGCAGTGAGGGCCTTCAAAACTAAACTGTGCCTGTGGGAGAATCAGATGCTGCAAGGAAACCCTTGCCATTTTCCCTGCTGCCAATCCATAAAAGCGCAGATCTCTACCGCCGTGTTCCCATGCGCACAGTTTGCTGAAAAACTCAGTGTTCTCGCTGCTGAGTTTAGCCGGCGATTTGCCGACTTCGATGCCCAGAAATGCAAGTTTGAACTGCTTAGTAATCCCTTCGCAGTTGATGTGGAAAATGCACCAACCAACATCCAAATGGAGCTGATTGAACTCCAGTGCAACGACACGCTGAAGTCAAAGTATGATGGGGTGGGCGCCGCACAATTTCCACGGTTCATCCCTGACACAATGCCTTAGCTCCGCACCCAAGCTGCTCAGATGCTCTCCATGTTCGGCAGCACTTATCTATGCGAGCAACTTTTCTCCTCGATGAAGATGACCAAAACAACTCACAGGAGACGTCTGACTGATGAACATCTTCGCTCGATACTGAGGATTTCTTCAGCTCAGAGCTTGAGCCCAGACATTGATGAACTAGCATCCAAGAAGAGATGCCAGGTATCTGGCTTGGGCACATCAGATTAGACCAGTGTGCAATAATTAACGTTTTCTTTATGCAGTTTTTCTTGCTACAAGGCATGGGCTTGAATGGTTGATTGATTTATTGTCATTTTATTTGTAAAATTATTAGCCAGTGGAAAAAGTTTATTTTGGTATTTAAATCAGAAGGCTGCAAATAGAAAAGAGGCATACAATTTTTATTTACATTTTATTTATTTAATAAATGAATGCCATTGATGTGTTTTTTCATTTGAAATTCGATTTTGCATGTCTCCACTATTAAATGATATATTGTATGGTAATAAGTGATGCTTGTTCCATATTCAATGTTAAAGCAAAACTTGTTTGGGTCCATATTAAAAGGTTAATTTGTTCAATGTTGGCCCGTGACTTTGTTCAGGTTTTACATTTTGGCCCACTGGGTATTTGAGTTTGACACCCCTGCTCTAACCCTATTACAGCGGCTGAGTCACTGGCTTTACTGGGGCTCTTTCATACTGTCCCTGGGAGGGGTGCGTCACCTGAGTGGGTTGAGTCACTGATGTGATCTTCCTGTCTGGGTTGGTGCCCCCCCCCCTTGGGTTGTGCCGTGGCGGAGATCTTTGTGGGCTATACTCGGGCTTGTCTCAGGATGGTAAGTTGGTGGTTGAAGATATCCCTCTAGTGGTGTGGGGGCTGTGCTTTGGCAAAGTGGGTGGGGTTATATCCTTCCTGTTTGGCCCTGTCTGGGGGTGTCCTCGGATGGGGCCACAGTGTCTCCTGACCCCTCCTGTCTCAGCCTCCAGTATTTATGCTGCAGTAGGGGGGCTCGGGTCAGTTTGTTATTTCTGGAGTACTTCTCCTGTCTTATTCGGTGTCCTGTGTGAATTTAAGTATGCTCTCTCTAATTCTCTCTTTCTCTCTTTCTTTCTCTCTCTCGGAGGACCTGAGCACTAGGACCATGCCCCAGGACTACCTGACATGATGACTCCTTGCTGTCCCCAGTCCACCTGGCTGTGCTGCTGCTCCAGTTTCAACTGTTCTGCCTTATTATTATTGGACCATGCTGGTCATTTATGAACATTTGAACATCTTGGCCATGTTCTGTTATAATCTCCACCCGGCACAGCCAGAAGAGGACTGGCCACCCCTCATAGCCTGGTTCCTCTCTAGGTTTCTTCCTAGGTTTTGGCCTTTCTAGGGAGTTTTTCCTAGCCACCGTGCTTCTACATCTGCATTGCTTACTGTTTGGGGTTTTAGGCTGTGTTTCTGTACAGGACTTTGAGATATCAGCTGATGTACGAAGGGCTATATAAATACATTTGATTTGAGGTAGGGAGGGAGATAGTGGATATTGCGATAGTTGTCTGCGTTGGTGTGTTCTCCTACCTGATCTCCTCGTTGATGGCATCCAGCTGCTCCTGCAACATCAGAGCCAGAGTCTGTGCATCTGATTGGCCGCTGGGTGACAGGAGGACGGAGCTAACATCATCATCTAGGTCTGACTCAGCCTCCACATCACTGCCCAGGAGGTGACTGACACTGCCACGTAGAGACGAGTATTCCTGCTCAAACACCGCACACACCTGTATGGTAAATACACACACACACACACACTGTTAGACACCGCACACACCATTACGATAGATACACACACACACACACACACACACGTTACACACGGCATACACCTGTACGACAGTTACACATTGCACACATCAGATTACACACAGTCTGCTCAGATACCCAAACAAATCCACACTCACACCTCATATACTTAAACACTTTATAAACACACATGTTGATAAAGACATACCACTTACATAACACATACGTACGTCCAAGGTAGCAGGGGTCAGAGAGAGAAGCATTGGTTAGGTGAGAGCTGTATGTAATGAGGGACAAATGCAGTGTGTTAAGCTTAACAACCATCAGCCATATTACAGCCCTCATCAGGGCCATCAGATCATCAGCCATGAGGGAGAGGAGGGGAAGAGAGGAGGAAGAGAGAAGACACTAACAAAGGGGAGGAGAGGGGGGCATATGTGGAGAGGAAGACAGGATATGTGGTGTTTCATGACAGCTTGGAATGGGCACAGAAATTGGACACACAGGCCGAGGGGAGGGTACCAAGTTTGGCACAGGTGTGTGCGTGTGTGTGTGTGGTGGGTGTGTGGTGTACGTGTGTGTTTGTGAGTATGTGGTTACCTTGTTGGGTTCATTGCGCAGCGCTGCCAGGCGGCCCTTCTGTGCCCGTCTGATGACAGCAGAGCTGTAGTGCCCATCCTGCCCTTCTACCACTGAGAAACGCAGGTCACTGGCACTGCCCATGTGAGACCTATACACACACACACACACACACACACACACACACACACACACACACACACAGAGAAAACCTGGTCAGTATAGGGTGCTAGTATGGGACAAGTGTGGGACTAGTGTATGTGTGTGTATAGTGTGTGTGTTTGTGTGTGTATGTCTGTGTACCGTGGGTGTGATCCATCTCCAAACACTCCACTCCGGCGTTTCAAGTGGTCGATCTCATTCCGCAGCTTCTCAATCTCACCAATCAGACGCTCCTGATGAAGAAAGGCATTTTGGGATTGAACAACATCAATGTCCAATCACAATATTTGAAACAGTTCAACTCTCATCCAATACATGTGGCTCTCCATAAAGTTTGTGCGTGAAAAGTTTCAATGAATAAAACGTTGGATGCATAGAGGGATGTGTGTTGCGTTGTTCATGTGTTGTGTGTCCAGGCCTGACTCACCCTGGTGTGGTGGAACTCCTCCAGCTGTTTCTGGGAGTTCTCCAGATCCTGAATCAGGGAGTTCTGGAACAAACAGGAAGAGGATAAGACATCACTGTTCAGCTATAGTTTGGGAATCACTAGTTTAGAGGCCTGAGTACGTCGTATTTGTGTGTGTGTATTGCGTGTGTGTGTGTGTGTGTGTGTTGCGTGCCATGCCTTGTCCTCCAGTGCTGCCATGCGTTCTTTAAGGTGAAGCTGCAGTCTCTCGTTAGACTCAGTGAGCAGACGGTCTACTGTGTCAGACAAACGCTTGTTGTGTTCTTCATTCATCTTCTCTCTCTGACGTGCCTGAGAGAGGGACGGAGAGACAGAGAAAGGGAGTGAAAAAGAGAGAGAGGATTAAAAGTTCATGACTTTTGTCACCCACATACAGAAGTACTCCATACACTCCATGAGCACAGCACTAGAAAACAGAATGAGAGAGAAAGGACTTGATTTGACAACATTGTATTCTGCAGTCAGAGGAAACACCACCTTGACATCATACCTCAACCACACACACACATTCACAGCTGGTTCCTCATAGAGCTACTTTAACTATACTCATGAGCTCACATGCAGAGATAGAATCTAGACGTGTGAATTATTCCAATTGTAAATATATATAGTCAGAGCTCTGTGGGGTAACAGGCTACAGCAGGAAACGTGTGTATTCGGCTCATATTTATAAAGCAAAAGGCATAGTGAGTGTGTGATACTCTAAATATGGAGTTGTCCCCCCTTTGCTGCTATAACAGCTTCCACTCTTTTGGGAAGGCTTTCCACTAGATGTGGGGGCTTGCTTCCATTTAGCCACAATAGCATTAGTGAGGTTGGGTACTGATGTTGAGCGATTAGGCCTGGCTCGCAGTCGACGTTCCAATTAATCCCAAAGGTGTTCGATGGGGTTGAGGTCAGGGCTCTGTGCAGGTCAGTCAAGTTCTTCTACACCGATCTCGACAAACCATTTCTGTATGGACCTCGCTTTGTGCACGGGGGCATTGTCATGCTGAAACAGGAAAGGGCTTTCCCCAAACTGTTGCCACAAAGTTGGAAGCACAGAATCGTCTAGAATGTCATTGTATGCTGTAGCGTTAAGATTTCCCTTCACTGGAAAAATAGCAGACCATTATTCCTCCTCCACCAAACTTTACAGTTGGCACTCTGCATGGGCCAGATAGCGGTCTCCTGGCATCCGCCAAACCCAGATTAATCTGCCGGACTGCCAGATAATGAAGCGTGATTCATCACTCCAGAGAACGCATTTCCACTGCTCCAGAGTCCACTGGCGGCGAGCTTTACACCACTCCAGCCAATGCTTGGCATTGCGCATGGTGATCTTAGGCTTGTGTGTGGCTGCTTGGCCATGGAAACCCCTTTTATGAAGCTCCTGGTGAACAGTTTTTGTGCTGACTGTCACACTCTGACCATTACAGTGCCTTGCGAAAGTATTCGGCCTCCTTGAACTTTGCGACCTTTTGCCACATTTCAGGCTTCAAACATAAAGATATAAAACTGTATTTTTTTGTGAAGAATCAACAACAAGTGGGACACAATCATGAAGTGGAACGACATTTATTGGATATTTCAAACTTTTTTAACAAATCAAAAACTGAAAAATTGGGCGTGCAAAATTATTCAGCCCCTTTACTTTCAGTGCAGCAAACTCTCTCCAGAAGTTCAGTGAGGATCTCTGAATGATCCAATGTTGACCTAAATGACTAATGATGATAAATACAATCTACCTGTGTGTAATCAAGTCTCCGTATAAATGCACCTGCACTGTGATAGTCTCAGAGGTCCGTTAAAAGCGCAGAGAGCATCATGAAGAACAAGGAACACACCAGGCAGGTCCGAGATACTGTTGTGAAGAAGTTTAAAGCCGGATTTGGATACAAAAAGATTTCCCAAGCTTTAAACATCCCAAGGAGCACTGTGCAAGCGATAATATTGAAATGGAAGGAGTATCAGACCACTGCAAATCTACCAAGACCTGGCCGTCCCTCTAAACTTTCAGCTCATACAAGGAGAAGACTGATCAGAGATGCAGCCAAGAGGCCCATGATCACTCTGGATGAACTGCAGAGATCTACAGCTGAGGTGGGAGACTCTGTCCATAGGACAACAATCAGTCTTATATTGCAGAAATCTGGCCTTTATGGAAGAGTGGCAAGAAGAAAGCCATTTCTTAAAGATATCCATAAAAAGTGTTGTTTAAAGCCACCTGGAAGACACACCAAACATGTGGAAGAACGTGCTCTGGTCAGATGAAACCAAAATTAAACTTTTTGGAAACAATGCAAAACGTTCTTTTTGGCGTAAAAGCAACACAGCTCATCACCCTGAACACACCATCCCCACTGTCAAACATGGTGGTGGCAGCATCATGGTTTGGGCCTGCTTTTCTTCAGCAGGGACAGGGAAGATGGTTAAAATTGATGGGAAGATGGATGGAGCCAAATACAGGACCATTCTGGAAGAAAACCTGATGGAGTCTGCAAAAGACCTGAGACTGGGACGGAGATTTGTCTTCCAACAAGACAATGATCCAAAACATAAAGCAAAATCTACAATGGAATGGTTCAAAAATAAACATATCCAGGTGTTAGAATGGCCAAGTCAAAGTCCAGACCTGAATCCAATCGAGAATCTGTGGAAAGAACTGAAAACTGCTGTTCACAAATGCTCTCCATCCAACCTCACTGAGCTCGAGCTGTTTTTCAAGGAGTACATGGCACCAGCCTTACGCATGGTGTCCCCGGTTCGGCCAGCACAGCCCAGTGCGCCTTCACGGTCCAGTCTATCCGTTGCCTCCTCCACACACCAGCCCTCCGGTGGCAGCCCCCCGCACCAGGCTGTCTCTCCGTCTCATCCCTACAGGTGCTCCCGCCTGTCCAGCGCTGCCAGAGCCTTCCTCCTGCCCAGCGCCACCAGAGTCTCCCGTCTGTCCCGAGCCGCCAAAGTCTCCCGTCTGTTCTGAGCTGCCAGAGTCTCCCGTCTGTCCTGAGCCGTCAGTCAGCCAGGAGCTGCCAGAGCCGTCAGTCAGCCAGGACCTGCCAGAGCCGTCAGTCAGCCAGGAGCAGCCAGTCAGCCAGGAGCAGCCAGAGCTGCCAGTCAGCCAGGAGCTGCCAGAGCCGTCAGCCAGCCAGGAGCTGCCAGAGCCGTCAGCCAGCCAGGAGCTGCCAGAGCCGTCAGCCAGCCAGGAGCTGCCAGAGCCGTCATTCAGTCCGGAGCTGCCCCTCAGTCCAGAGGCGCTCCTCAGTCCAGTGGGCCTTTAATTTTTAATTTTACCTTTATTAACTAGGCAAGTCAGTTAAGAACAAATTCTTAATTTCAATGAAGGCCTAGTTAAATAAAGGTTACATAAATAAAATTAAAATAAATCACGGGGTTTGCTCCACCAAGATTTACATGCTAAAATCGCCACTGCTACTGCCAATGTTTGTCTATGGAGATTGCATGGCTGAGTGCTCGATTTTATACACCTTTCAGCAACGGGTGTGGCTGAAATAGCCAAATCCACTCATTTGAAGGGGTGTCCACATACTTTTTTATATATAGTGTATATGAGGATCTCCGGGTGTGTCTGTGTATGTGTCTGTGCCTGTGTGTGTGTGTGTGTGTGTGTCTGTGTGAGCATGAAGAGACAAAGTCAAGGGGCCAGGCTTATGTGAAGCGTCGGCCTACGCTGCACTCAGAGAGAGGTCAGAGAAAGCCTGCAAGGCAAGACTACATGCACACACACACACACACACACACACACACACACACACACACCCTGCTCAGTTCCTGGTTCTTCTCCTCCAGTTGTGACTCCAGCTGTCTGAGTCGCTCCTCAACGTTGCCATGTCGCTCCTCGGCCTGCAGGGGGAGTCACAGGACCCAACTCAATCAAACCTGCATTCCAGTATTTACACACCAAGCTCTTTTTCACATTGTCAAAAAACAGTTATTGTTTTGGTTACTGTGAAATCCTACAACTATTACCAGATACCTTCCCTTTACAGCTAGATACCCACCTGTTGTCAGAATAACAAATGTACGTGCATCAAGACTGCTATGGTGGGTTCGATTGACATCCAGCCTCCGTATGTTTAGGACTGTGACTGTGTGTGTTGTTACCTTGGTGAGGGCTGCCACCCTCTGTGCTAACTCTGCCTCCACCTCTGGTAGTGTCTCAGCCTTCCTCATGGTCTGAGCCAGTCTCTGCTCTGCCAACTCTAACAGCTCCTGCAGCTGGCGCACCTTCTCCTCACTCTGACAGAGGTGGAGGGAGAGAGATAGAGAGGGAGGGAGAGAGAGAGGTGGAGAGGGGGGGGGGAGCGAGATAGAGAGGGAGGGAGAGAGAGAGGTGGAGAGAGGGGGAGGGAGATAGAGAAGGAGGGAGAGAGAGAGTAGAGAGAGGGGGAGGGAGAGAGAGAGGTGGAGAGAGGGGGAGGGAGGGAGGGAGATAGAGAAGGAGGGAGAGAGAGAGGTGGAGAGAGGGGGAGGGAGGGAGATAGAGAAGGAGGAGAGAGAGAGAGGTAGAGAGAGGGGGAGGGAGGAGAGATAGAGAGGGAGGGAGAGAGAGAGGTGGAGAGAGGGGGAGGGAGGGAGATAGAGAAGGAGGGAGAGAGAGAGGGAGAGAGGGAGAGAGATAGAGAGGGAGGGAGAGAGAGGTGGAGAGAGGGGGAGATAGAGAAGGAGGGAGAGAGAA
Source organism: Oncorhynchus nerka (assembly GCF_034236695.1). Taxonomy (NCBI): domain Eukaryota; kingdom Metazoa; phylum Chordata; class Actinopteri; order Salmoniformes; family Salmonidae; genus Oncorhynchus; species Oncorhynchus nerka. Next base: position 61,950,149 of record NC_088397.1, on the reverse strand, counting down.
AGGTGGAGAGAGGGGGAGGGAGATAGGGAAGGAGGGAGAGAGAGAGAAAAGGTGGAGAGAGGGGGAGGGAGGGAGATAGAGAGGGAGGGAGAGAGAGAGGTGGAGAGAGGGGGAGGGAGGGAGATAGAGAAGGAGGGAGAGAGAGAGGGGGAAAGGGGAGAGAGATAGAGAGGGAGGGAGAGAGAGAGGTGGAGAGAGGGGGAGATAGAGAAGGAGGGAGAGAGAAAGGTGGAGAGAGGGGAGGGAGATAGAGAAAGAGGGAGAGAGAGAGAGAGAGTGGAGAGAGGGGGAGGGAGGGAGATAGAGAAGGAGGGAGAGAGGGGTAGAGAGAGGGGAGATAGATAGAGAGGGAGGGAGAGAGAGGTGGAGAGAGGGGGAGGGAGGGAGATAGAGAAGGAGGGAGAGAGAGAGGGAGAGAGATAGAGAGGAGGGAGAGAGGGGGAGATAGAGAAGGAGGGAGAGAGGGGGTGGAGAGAGGGGGGAGGGAGATAGAGAAGGAGGGAGAGAGAGAGGGAGAGAGATAGAGAGGGAGGAAAGAGAGGTAGAGGTGGAGGAGGGAGGGAGATAGAGAGGAGGGAGAGAGAGAGAGGGTGGAGAGAGGGGGGGAGGGAGATAGAGAAGGAGGGAGAGAGAGGTAGAGAGAGAGGGGGAGGGAGGGAGATAGAGAAGGAGGGAGAGAGAGAGGTAGAGAGAGGGGGAGGGGGAGATAGAGAAGGAGGAGGGAGAGGTAGAGAGAGGGGGGGAGATAGATAGAGAAGGAGGGAGAGAGAAGGTGGAGAGAGGGGGGAGGGAGGGAGATAGAGAAGGAGGGAGAGAGAGAGGGAGAGAGGGGAGAGAGATAGAGAGGGAGGGAGAGAGAGGTGGAGAGAGGGGAGATAGAGAAGGAGGGAGAGAGAAAGGTGGAGAGAGGGGGAGGGAGATAGGGAAGGAGGGAGAGAGAGAGAAAGGTGGAGAGAGGGGGAGGGAGGGAGATAGAGAGGGAGGGAGAGAGAGAGGTGGAGAGAGGGGGGAGGGAGGGAGATAGAGAAGGAGGGAGAGAGAGAGGGAAAGAGGGAGAGATAGAGAGGGAGGGAGAGAGAGGTGGAGAGAGGGGAGATAGAGAAGGAGGGAGAGAGAAGGTGGAGAGAGGGGGAGGGAGATAGAGAAAGAGGGAGAGAGAGAGAGAGAGAGTGGAGAGAGGGGGAGGGAGGGAGATAGAGAAGGAGGGAGAGAGGGGTAGAGAGAGGGGGAGATAGATAGAGAGGGAGGGAGAGCGAGAGGTGGAGAGAGGGGGAGGGAGGGAGATAGAGAAGGAGGGAGAGAGAGGGGAGAGATAGAGAGGGAGGAAGAGAGGGGGAGGAGGGGGAGATAGAGAAGGAGGGAGAGAGAGAGGTGGAGAGGGGGGGGAGGGAGATAGAGAAGGAGGGAGAGAGAGGGAGAGAGATAGGAGGGAGGAAAAGAGAGGGTGGAGAGAGGGGGAGGGAGATAGAGAAGGAGGGAGAGAGAGAGGGGTGGAGAGAGGGGGAGGGAGAGATAGAGAAGGAGGGAGAGAGAGAGTAGAGAGAGGGGGAGGGAGGGAGATAGAGAAGGAGGGAGAGGAGAGGTAGAGGGGGGGAGGGAGGGAGATAGAGGGAGGGAGAGAGAGGTAGAGAGAGGGGGAGGGAGATAGATAGAGAAGGAGGGAGAGAATGTGGAGAACTTAGGGAGGGAGATAGAGAAGGAGGGAGAGAGAGGTAGAAAAGAGGGAGGGAGGGAGATAGAGAAGGAGGGAGAAGATCAGGAGAGAGAGGGGAGGGAGATGATATAGAAGGAGGGAGAGAGAGAGGTGGAGAGGGGGGGAGGGGAGGGAGATAGAGAAGGAGGGGAGAGAGGGTAGAGAGAGGGGGAGGGAGGGAGGAGATAGATGGAGGGAGAGAGAGGCCTGTAGAGAGAGGGAGGGAGGGAGGGAGATAGAGAAGGAGGGAGAGGCTAGAGAGGGAGGGAGGGAGAGAGAGGTAGAGAGAGGGGGAGGGAGATAGAGAGGGAGGGAGGGAGAGAGAGGGTAGAGAGAGGGAGGGAGATAGATAGAAAGGAGGGAGAGAGAGGTAGAGAGAGGGGGAGGGAGATAGAGAGGGAGGGAGGGAGAGAGAGAGGTGGAGAGAAAGAGAGAGATGATCACATACATATTTGAGATGTTTGGACTCAATGTCATAACTTAAAATGTTGTATTTTTATTATCAGTGGTTACAAAAGCAGTGTTTGCTCCATCTACACTGAGTGTACAAACATCAGGAACACCTGCTCTTTCCATGATATACACAACTGTGGGAAGCATTGGAGTCAACGTGTGTGTGTGTGTGTGTGTGTGTGCGTGCGTGCGTGCGTGTGCGTGTGTGTGAGATAGATGGAACCTTAGAGGCCTGTCCCTGATGATGTCTCTGAGTAATGGATACTCTGTGTCACCCTCACATTCTCTGGCTTCAAGTGGAGTTAAACTGAACTTCACCCTCAACTGAACGGTTGACGAACCATCACTCGCCCCCCCTCTGTGTGTGAGTCCCCTACCTCACCCCGTCTCCTCTTTATGTGAACCAGTAATGACCCCCCTGTGTGTGAGTCCCCTACCTCACCCCGTCTCCTCTTTATGTGAACCAGTAATGATCCCCCTGTGTGTGAGTCCCCTACCTCACCCCGTCTCCTCTTTATGTGAACCAGTAATGACCCCCCTGTGTGTGAGTCCCCTACCTCACCCCGTCTCCTCTTTATGTGAACCAGTAATGACCCCCCCCCTGTGTGTGAGTCCCCTACCTCACCCCGTCTCCTCTTTATGTGAACCAGTAATGACCCCCCTGTGTGTGAGTCCCCTACCTCACCCCGTCTCTTCTTTATGTGAACCAGTAATGACCCCCCCCTGTGTGTGAGTCCCCTACCTCACCCCGTCTCCTCTTTATGTGAACCAGTAATGACCCCCCCCTGTGTGTGAGTCCCCTACCACACCCCGTCTCCTCTTTATGTGAACCAGTAATGACCCCCCCCCTGTGTGTGAGTCCCCTACCTCACCCCGTCTCCTCTTTATGTGAACCAGTAATGACCCCCCTGTGTGTGAGACCCCTACCTCACCCCGTCTCCTCTTTATGTGAACCAGTAATGACCCCCCCTGTGTGTGAGTCCCCTACCTCACCCCGTCTCTTCTTTATGTGAACCAGTAATGACCCCCCTGTGTGTGAGTCCCCTACCACACCCCGTCTCCTCTTTATGTGAACCAGTAATGACCCCCCTGTGTGTGAGTCCCCTACCTCACCCCGTCTCCTCTTTATGTGAACCAGTAATGACCCCCCTGTGTGTGAGTCCCCTACCTCACCCCGTTTCCTCTTTATGTGAACCAGTAATGACCCCACCCCCTGTGTGTGAGTCCCCTACCTCACCCAGTCTCCTCTTTATGTGAACCAGTAATGACCCCCCCTGTGTGTGAGTCCCCTACCTCACCCCGTCTCCTCTTTATGTGAACCAGTAATGACCCCCCTGTGTGTGAGTCCCCTACCTCACCCCGTCTCCTCTTTATGTGAACCAGTAATGACCCCCCCCTGTGTGAGTCCCCTACCTCACCCCGTCTCCTCTTTATGTGAACCAGTAATGACCCCACCCCTGTGTGTGAGTCCCCTACCTCACCCCGTCTCCTCTTTATGTGAACCAGTAATGACCCCCCTGTGTGTGAGTCCCCTACCTCACCCCGTCTCCTCTTTATGTGAACCAGTAATGACCCCCCTGTGTGTGAGACCCCTACCTCACCCCGTCTCCTCTTTATGTGAACCAGTAATGACCCCCCCCCTGTGTGTGAGTCCCCTACCTCACCCCGTCTCCTCTTTATGTGAACCAGTAATGACCCCAGCATGTATGTGTGTGTTACCTGTCGATGCAGAGAGTCCTTGGTAACCAGTTCGTTCTCCAGTTTGTCGTTGAGGTCGTGGATGTGGGTGGTTTCCCTCTGAGCGGCCAGGTAACGTTTTTCTAACGTTGTAATCCGCTCCTCCATATCCTCCCTCTGCGCCAGCCCCTACAACAGGCATATAGTAAGAGAGAAAACACAGTGTGTGTGTTCATACTAGGAAACATAACATAGAACCTTGCCGATTGACTCAGTACCGGTGCCCCCTGTATATAGCCTCCACACTGACTCAGTAACGGTACCCCCTGTATATAGCCTCCACACTGACTCAGTACCGGTGCCCCCTGTATATAGCCTCCACACTGACTCGGTACTGGTACCCCCTGTATATAGCCTCCACACTGACTCAGTACCGGTGCCCCCTGTATATAGCCTCCACACTAACTCAGTACCGGTACCCCCTGTATATAGCCTCCACACTGACTCGGTACTGGTACCCCCTGTATATAGCCTCCACACTGACTCAGTACCGGTGCCCCCTTTATATAGCCTCCACACTGACTCGGTACTGGTACCCCCTGTATATAGCCTCCACACTGACTCAGTACTGGTACCCCCTGTATATAGCCTCCACACTGACTCGGTACTGGTACCCCCTGTATATAGCCTCCACACTGACTCGGTACCGGTACCCGCTGTATATAGCCTCCACACTGACTCAGTACCGGTACCCCCTGTATATAGCCTCCACACTGACTCAGTACTGGTACCCCCTGTATATAGCCTCCACACTGACTCGGTACCGGTGCCCCCTGTATATAGCCTCCACACTGACTCAGTACTGGTGCCCCCTGTATATAGCCTCCACACTGACTCAGTACTGGTGCCCCCTGTATATAGCCTCCACACTGACTCAGTACTGGTACCCCCTGTATATAGCCTCCACACTGACTCAGTACCGGTGCCCCCTGTATATAGCCTCCACACTGACTCAGTACTGGTGCCCCCTGTATATAGCCTCCACACTGACTCAGTACTGGTACCCCCTGTATATAGCCTCCACACTGACTCAGTAACGGTACCCCCTGTATATAGCCTCCACACTGAGTCAATACTGGTGCCCCCTGTATATAGCCTCCACACTGACTCGGTACTGGTACCCCCTGTATATAGCCTCCACACTGACTCAGTACCGGTGCCCCCTGTATATAGCCTCCACACTGACTCGGTACCGGTACCCCCTGTATATAGCCTCCACACTGACTCAGTACTGGTACCCCCTGTATATAGCCTCCACACTGACTCGGTACTGGTACCCCCTGTATATAGCCTCCACACTGACTCAGTACCGGTGCCACCTGTATATAGCCTCCACACTGACTCAGTACCGGTGCCCCCTGTATATAGCCTCCACACTGACTCAGTAACGGTACCCCCTGTATATAGCCTCCACACTGACTCGGTACCGGTACCCCCTGTATATAGCCTCCACACTGACTCGGTACAGGTACCCCTTGTATATAGCCTCCACACTGACTCGGTACTGGTACCCCCTGTATATAGCCTCCACACTGACTCAGTACCGGTACCCCCTGTATATAGCCTCCACACTGACTCAGTACAGGTGCCCCCTGTATATAGCCTCCACACTGACTCAGTACCGGTGCCCCCTGTATATAGCCTTCACACTGATTCAGTACTGGTGCCCCCTGTATATAGCCTCCACACTGACTCAGTACCGGTGCCCCCTGTATATAGCCTCCACACTGACTCAGTACCGGTACCCCCTGTATATAGCCTCCACACTGACTCAGTACTGGTACCCCCTGTATATAGCCTCCACACTGACTCGGTACCGGTGCCCCCTGTATATAGCCTCCACACTGACTCGGTACCGGTACCCGCTGTATATAGCCTCCACACTGACTCAGTACCGGTACCCCCTGTATATAGCCTCCACACTGACTCAGTACTGGTACCCCCTGTATATAGCCTCCACACTGACTCAGTACCGGTGCCCCCTGTATATAGCCTCCACACTGACTCAGTACTGGTGCCCCCTGTATATAGCCTCCACACTGACTCAGTACTGGTGCCCCCTGTATATAGCCTCCACACTGACTCAGTACTGGTGCCCCCTGTATATAGCCTCCACACTGACTCAGTACCGGTGCCCCCTGTATATAGCCTCCACACTGACTCAGTACCGGTGCCCCCTGTATATAGCCTCCACACTGACTCAGTAACGGTACCCCCTGTATATAGCCTCCACACTGACTCGGTACTGGTACCCCCTGTATATAGCCTCCACACTGACTCGGTACAGGTACCCCCTGTATATAGCCTCCACACTGACTCGGTACTGGTACCCCCTGTATATAGCCTCCACACTGACTCAGTACCGGTGCCCCCTGTATATAGCCTCCACACTGACTCAGTACCGGTGCCCCCTGTATATAGCCTCCACACTGACTCAGTACCGGTGCCCCCTGTATATAGCCTCCACACTGACTCAGTACCGGTGCCCCCTGTATATAGCCTCCACACTGACTCAGTACCGGTGCCCCTGTATATAGCCTCCACACTGACTCAGTACTGGTACCCCTGTATATAGCCTCCACACTGACTCAGTACTGGTACCCCCTGTATATAGCCTCCACACTGACTCAGTACTGGTACCCCCTGTATATAGCCTCCACACTGACTCAGTACTGGTACCCCCTGTATATAGCCTCCACACTGACTCAGTACAGGTGCCCCCTGTATATAGCCTCCACACTGACTCAGTACCGGTGCCCCCTGTATATAGCCTCCACACTGACTCAGTACTGGTGCCCCTGTATATAGCCTCCACACTGACTCAGTACCTCCACACTGACTGCCCCCTGTATATAGCCTCCACACTGACTCAGTACTGGTACCCCCTGTATATAGCCTCCACACTGACTCAGTACTGGTACCCCTGTATATAGCCTCCACACTGACTCAGTACCGGTGCCCCCTGTATATAGCCTCCACACTGACTCAGTACCGGTACCCCCTGTATATAGCCTCCACACTGACTCAGTACCGGTGCCCCCTGTATATAGCCTCCACACTGACTCAGTACTGGTACCCCCTGTATATAGCCTCCACACTGACTCAGTACCGGTGCCCCCTGTATATAGCCTCCACACTGACTCAGTACTGGTGCCCCCTGTATATAGCCTCCACACTGACTCAGTACCGGTACCCCTGTATATAGCCTCCACACTGACTCAGTACTGGTACCCCCTGTATATAGCCTCCACACTGACTCAGTACTGGTACCCCCTGTATATAGCCTCCACACTGACTCAGTACCGGTACCCCTGTATATAGCCTCCACACTGACTCAGTACTGGTGCCCCCTGTATATAGCCTCCACACTGACTCGGTACTGGTACCCCCTGTATATAGCCTCCACACTGACTCAGTACCGGTGCCCCCTGTATATAGCCTCCACACTGACTCAGTACCGGTACCCCCTGTATATAGCCTCCACACTGACTCAGTACTGGTACCCCCTGTATATAGCCTCCACACTGACTCAGTACTGGTGCCCCCTGTATATAGCCTCCACACTGACTCAGTACCGGTGCCCCCTGTATATAGCCTCCACACTGACTCAGTACAGGTACCCCCTGTATATAGCCTCCACACTGACTCAGTACCGGTGCCCCCTGTATATAGCCTCCACACTGACTCAGTACCGGTGCCCCCTGTATATAGCCTCCACACTGACTCAGTACCGGTGCCCCCTGTATATAGCCTCCACACTGACTCAGTACCGGTGCCCCTGTATATAGCCTCCACACTGACTCAGTACTGGTACCCCCTGTATATAGCCTCCACACTGACTCAGTACCGGTGCCCCCTGTATATAGCCTCCACACTGACTCAGTACCGGTGCCCCCTGTATATAGCCTCCACACTGACTCAGTACCCCCTGGTGCCCCCTGTATATAGCCTCCACACTGACTCAGTACCGGTGCCCCCTGTATATAGCCTCCACACTGACTCAGTACCGGTGCCCCCTGTATATAGCCTCCACACTGACTCGGTACTGGTACCCCCTGTATATAGCCTCCACACTGACTCAGTACTGGTACCCCCTGTATATAGCCTCCACACTGACTCAGTACTGGTACCCCTGTATATAGCCTCCACACTGACTCAGTAACGGTACCCCCTGTATATAGCCTCCACACTGACTCAGTACAGGTGCCCCCTGTATATAGCCTCCACACTGACTCAGTACCGGTGCCCCCTGTATATAGCCTTCACACTGATTCAGTACTGGTGCCCCCTGTATATAGCCTCCACACTGACTCAGTACCGGTGCCCCCTGTATATAGCCTCCACACTGACTCAGTACCGGTGCCCCCTGTATATAGCCTCCACACTGACTCAGTACTGGTACCCCCTGTATATAGCCTCCACACTGACTCAGTACCGGTGCCCCCTGTATATAGCCTCCACACTGACTCAGTACCGGTGCCCCCTGTATATAGCCTCCACACTGACTCAGTACCGGTACCCCCTGTATATAGCCTCCACACTGACTCAGTACTGGTACCCCCTGTATATAGCCTCCACACTGACTCGGTACCGGTGCCCCCTGTATATAGCCTCCACACTGACTCAGTACTGGTGCCCCCTGTATATAGCCTCCACACTGACTCAGTACCGGTACCCCCTGTATATAGCCTCCACACTGACTCAGTACTGGTACCCCCTGTATATAGCCTCCACACTGACTCAGTACTGGTGCCCCCTGTATATAGCCTCCACACTGACTCAGTACTGGTACCCCCTGTATATAGCCTCCACACTGACTCAATACTGGTGCCCCCACTGTATATAGCCTCCACACTGACTCAGTACTGGTACCCCCTGTATATAGCCTCCACACTGACTCAGTACCGGTGCCCCTGTATATAGCCTCCACACTGACTCAGTACCGGTACCCCCTGTATATAGCCTCCACACTGACTCAGTACTGGTACCCCCTGTATATAGCCTCCACACTGACTCGGTACTGGTACCCCCTGTATATAGCCTCCACACTGACTCAGTACCGGTACCCCCTGTATATAGCCTCCACACTGACTCGGTACTGGTACCCCCTGTATATAGCCTCCACACTGACTCAGTACCGGTGCCCCTGTATATAGCCTCCACACTGACTCAGTACTGGTACCCCCTGTATATAGCCTCCACACTGACTCAGTACTGGTACCCCCTGTATATAGCCTCCACACTGACTCAGTACTGGTACCCCCTGTATATAGCCTCCACACTGACTCAGTACCGGTGCCCCCTGTATATAGCCTCCACACTGACTCAGTACCGGTGCCCCCTGTATATAGCCTCCACACTGACTCAGTACCGGTGCCCCCTGTATATAGCCTCCACACTGATTCAGTACTGGTGCCCCCTGTATATAGCCTCCACACTGACTCAGTACTGGTACCCCCTGTATATAGCCTCCACACTGACTCAGTACTGGTACCCCCTGTATATAGCCTCCACACTGACTCAGTAACGGTACCCCCTGTATATAGCCTCCACACTGACTCAGTACTGGTGCCCCCTGTATATAGCCTCCACACTGACTCAGTAACGGTACCCCCTGTATATAGCCTCCACACTGACTCAGTACCGGTGCCCCCTGTATATAGCCTCCACACTGACTCAGTACCGGTGCCCCCTGTATATAGCCTCCACACTGACTCGGTACTGGTACCCCCTGTATATAGCCTCCACACTGACTCGGTACCGGTGCCCCCTGTATATAGCCTCCACACTAACTCAGTACCGGTACCCCCTGTATATAGCCTCCACACTGACTCGGTACTGGTACCCCCTGTATATAGCCTCCACACTGACTCAGTACCGGTGCCCCCTGTATATAGCCTCCACACTGACTCGGTACTGGTACCCCCTGTATATAGCCTCCACTCTGACTCAGTAACGGTACCCCCTGTATATAGCCTCCACACTGACTCAGTACCGGTACCCCCTGTATATAGCCTCCACACTGACTCAGTACCGGTGCCCCCTGTATATAGCCTCCACACTGACTCGGTACTGGTACCCCCTGTATATAGCCTCCACACTGACTCGGTACCGGTGCCCCCTGTATATAGCCTCCACACTAACTCAGTACCGGTACCCCCTGTATATAGCCTCCACACTGACTCGGTACTGGTACCCCCTGTATATAGCCTCCACACTGACTCAGTACCGGTGCCCCCTGTATATAGCCTCCACACTGACTCGGTACTGGTACCCCCTGTATATAGCCTCCACTCTGACTCAGTACTGGTACCCCCTGTATATAGCCTCCACACTGACTCGGTACTGGTACCCGCTGTATATAGCCTCCACACTGACTCGGTACCGGTACCCCCTGTATATAGCCTCCACACTGACTCGGTACAGGTACCCCCTGTATATAGCCTCCACACTGACTCAGTACCGGTGCCCCCTGTATATAGCCTCCACACTGACTCAGTACCGGTGCCCCCTGTATATAGCCTCCACACTGACTCAGTAACGGTGCCCCCTGTATATAGCCTCCACACTGACTCAGTAACGGTACCCCCTGTATATAGCCTCCACACTGACTCGGTACTGGTACCCCCTGTATATAGCCTCCACACTGACTCGGTACAGGTACCCCCTGTATATAGCCTCCACACTGACTCGGTACTGGTACCCCCTGTATATAGCCTCCACACTGACTCAGTACCGGTGCCCCCTGTATATAGCCTCCACACTGACTCAGTACTGGTGCCCCCTGTATATAGCCTCCACACTGACTCAGTACAGGTGCCCCCTGTATATAGCCTCCACACTGACTCAGTACCGGTACCCCCTGTATATAGCCTCCACACTGACTCGGTACTGGTACCCCCTGTATATAGCCTCCACACTGACTCGGTACTGGTACCCGCTGTATATAGCCTCCACACTGACTCAGTACCGGTGCCCCCTGTATATAGCCTCCACACTGACTCAGTACCGGTGCCCCCTGTATATAGCCTCCACACTGACTCAGTAACGGTACCCCCTGTATATAGCCTCCACACTGACTCGGTACTGGTACCCCCTGTATATAGCCTCCACACTGACTCGGTACAGGTACCCCTGTATATAGCCTCCACACTGACTCAGTACTGGTACCCCCTGTATATAGCCTCCACACTGACTCAGTACTGGTGCCCCCTGTATATAGCCTCCACACTGACTCAGTACTGGTGCCCCCTGTATATAGCCTCCACACTGACTCGGTACTGTTACCCGCTGTATATAGCCTCCACACTGACTCAGTACCGGTACCCCCTGTATATAGCCTCCACACTGACTCAGTACCGGTGCCCCCTGTATATAGCCTCCACACTGACTCTGTACCGGTGCTCCCTGTATATAGCCTCCACACTGACTCAGTACTGGTGCCCCCTGTATATAGCCTCCACACTGACTCTGTACCGGTGCTCCCTGTATATAGCCTCCACACTGACTCGGTACCGGTGCCCCCTGTATATAGCCTCCACACTGACTCAGTACTGGTGCCCTCTGTATATAGCCTCCACACTGACTCAGTACTGGTGCCCCCTGTATATAGCCTCCACACTGACTCTGTACCGGTGCTCCCTGTATATAGCCTCCACATTGACTCTGTAACGGTACCCCCTGTATATAGCCTCCACACTGACTCTGTACCGGTGCTCCCTGTATATAGCCTCCACACTGACTCGGTACCGGTGCCCCCTGTATATAGCCTCCACACAGACTCGGTACCGGTGCCCCCTGTATATAGCCCCATTACTGTTATTTTATTGTCTTACTTTTTATTATTTTTACTTTAGTTTATTTGATAAATATACTCTTGTAAGTAAGCATTTCCCAGGAAGGTCTACACTTGTTGTATTCGGCACATGTGAAGTTTGATTTGCCTATTCATGTGGACACTGGCGAGTTCTATACAATCAACAGTGTTTATGTTTATGAATGAGACATATCGATTCCCCCTTCTCTTCTCCTCTCTCCTCAATTACGCTCACCTCTCTCTGTTCCCTCTGTTGTTTGACTGACAGCTCCTCGCTGCGACTCAGGTCTCGGCGAGTGTTGGCTAGCTCCGCCTCCAGCTCTGCCACTCGTGTACTGAGCGTGCCTGAACGCTCACGGCTCTGAGCCAGCTCATGATTGGTCCGATCCAGAAGCTCCTGCAGCTCCACTGACCTGCTGCCATCGTCATGGGCGTCTATGGAACCGTTAGGTAGCCTCTGAAGGGTCACACACACACACACACACACACACACACACACACACACACACACACACACACACACACACACACACACACACACACACACACACACACACACACACACACACACACACACACACACTTGTTTTTTCAAAGAGAGAGAGATAGCTAGAGTAAGGGGAGGTTGCATGTTGTCATGATGATGCTGTTTACACTTGAAGAGCGTATCTTCTGCTAATGTTTGAGGTCTTAGTGACTCAGAAAGGCACCATTTGTGTGGTGTGTTTGTGTGTTTGTCTGATGTGTTTGTGTGGTGTGTGTGTGTTTGTGTGGTGAGATGTTGTTTTGACGTTTCTCTCTCACCCCAAAGTAAAATTAAGTAAGTGGTGTTAATGAACCTTCAGGGAGACACATTGAGACAGGCAGGGCAGCGGGCAGCCCTACTATCAGGACCTCCCTCCCTCTCTCCTATTCATCTTTCTTCATACGCACGCACAGACCCACATGTTGCCACTCAGACTCCAATTATTTGATTTTTCTCATTCATATCATAGCTAGAGAACATAAGAGTATCTGTCTGTCTCTGCCCCTTCCTGTACAGTTCCTAGGGCCGCATTTCCCACACTCGGTTCTCTGACCCCAAGGGGTGCACGTTTTGGTTTTTGCCCTAGCACTACACAGCTGATTCCAATTATCAAAGCTTGATGATGAGTTGATTATTTGAATCAGCTGTGAAGTACTAAGGCAAAAACCAAAGCGTGCACCCAGGGGGGGCCCCAAGACGGAGTTTGGGACACCCTGTCCTAGGGTGTGTTAGGCAAGGTCTATTTAAATCATTCCAGGAGCTGCCAGTCTGTCGGTAGGTATTAATCTAAGGGTTAGGAAGGAGGTAAGGGCTGTGGTAAGGGGAAGTGTGTGTGGCTGGGTGGGGGTTAGACTACAGTGAGTTGACAGGTCTCTGGGGCAGTGTGACACTGTGAAGTAGGGGAATCTGGACAAATCTCTCTCTCTCTCTGGGGCAGTGTGGCGCTGTGAAGTAGGGGAATCTGGACAAATCTCTCTCTCTCTCTGGGGCAGTGTGGCGCTGTGAAGTAGGGGAATCTGGACAAATCTCTCTCTCTCTCTCTGGGGCAGTGTGGCGCTGTGAAGTAGGGGAATCTGGACAAATCTCTCTCTCTCTCTGGGGCAGTGTGGCGTTGTGAAGTAGGGGAATCTGGACAAATCTCTCTCTCTCTCTGGGGCAGTGTGACACTGTGAAGTAGGGGAATCTGGACAAATCTCTCTCTCTCTGGGGCAGTGTGGCGCTGTGAAGTAGGGGAATCTGAACAAATCTGGGGCAGGGGCAGTGTGGCGCTGTGAAGTAGGGGAATCTGGACAAATCTCTCTCTCTCTCTGGGGCAGTGTGGCGCTGTGAAGTAGGGGAATCTGGACAAATCTCTCTCTCTCTCTGGGGCAGTGTGGCGCTGTGAAGTAGGGGAATCTGAACAAATCTCTCTCTCTCTCTGGGGCAGTGTGGCGCTGTGAAGTAGGGGAATCTGGACAAATCTCTCTCTCTCTCTGGGGCAGTGTGGCGCTGTGAAGTAGGGGAATCTGGACAAATCTCTCTCTCTCTGGGGCAGTGTGGCGCTGTGAAGTAGGGGAATCTGGACAAATCTCTCTCTCTCTCTGGGGCAGTGTGGCGCTGTGAAGTAGGGGAATCTGAACAAATCTCTCTCTCTCTGGGGCAGTGTGACCCTGTGAAGTAGGGGAATCTGGACAAATCTCTCTCTCTCTCTGGGGCAGTGTGGCGCTGTGAAGTAGGGGAATCTGGACAAATCTCTCTCTCTCTGGGGCAGTGTGGCGCTGTGAAGTAGGGGAATCTGAACAAATCTCTCTCTCTCTCTGGGGCAGTGTGGCGCTGTGAAGTAGGGGAATCTGGACAAATCTCTCTCTCTCTCTCTGGGGCAGTGTGGCGCTGTGAAGTAGGGGAATCTGGACAAATCTCTCTCTCTCTCTCTCTCTCTCTCTGGGGCAGTGTGTCGCTGTGAAGTAGGGGAATCTGGACAAATCTCTCTCTCTCTGTCTCTCTCTCTCTCTCTCTGGGGCAGTGTGGCGCTGTGAAGTAGGGGAATCTGGACAAATCTGGACAAATCTCTCTCTCTCTCTGGGGCAGTGTGGCGCTGTGAAGTAGGGGAATCTGGACAAATCTCTCTCTCTCTCTGGGGCAGTGTGGCGCTGTGAAGTAGGGGAACCTGAACAAATCTCTCTCTCTCTCTCTCTCTCTGGGGCAGTGTGGCGCTGTGAAGTAGGGGACTCTGGACAAATCTCTCTCTCTCTCTGGGGCAGTGTGGTGCTGTGAAGTAGGGGAATCTGGACAAATCAAATCTCTCTCTCTGGGGCAGTGTGGCGCTGGGAAGTAGGGGAATCTGGACAAATCTCTCTCTCTCTGGGGCAGTGTGGCGCTGTGAAGTAGGGGAATCTGGACAAATCTCTCTCTCTCTGGGGCAGTGTGGCGCTGTGAAGTAGGGGAATCTGGACAAATCTCTCTCTCTCTGGGGCAGTGTGGCTCTGTGAAGTAGGGGAATCTGGACAAATCTCTCTCTCTGGGGCAGTGTGGCTCTAGGGGAATCTGGACAAATCTCTCTCTCTCTGGGGCAGTGTGGCGCTGTGAAGTAGGGGAATCTGGACAAATCTCTCTCTCTCTCTGGGGCAGTGTGGCGCTGTGAAGTAGGGGAATCTGGACAAATCTCTCTCTCTCTCTCTCTGGGGCAGTGTGGCGCTGTGAAGTAGGGGAACCTGGACAAATCTCTCTCTCTCTCTGGGGCAGTGTGGCGCTGTGAAGTAGGGGAACCTGGACAAATCTCTCTCTCTCTCTGGGGCAGTGTGGCGCTGTGAAGTAGGGGAATCTGGACAAATCTCTCTCTCTCTCTCTGGGGCAGTGTGACGCTGTGAAGTAGGGGAATCTGACAAATCTCTCTCTCTCTCTGGGGCAGTATGAAGTAGGGGAATCTGGACAAATCTCTCTCTCTCTCTCTGGGGCAGTGTGGCGCTGTGAAGTAGGGGAATCTGAACAAATCTCTCTCTCTCTCTGGGGCAGTGTGGCGCTGTGAAGTAGGGGAACGTGGACAAATCTCTCTCTCTCTCTCTCTCTCTGGGGCAGTGTGGCGCTGTGAAGTAGGGGATCAGGACAAATCTCTCTCTCTCTCTGGGGCAGTGTGGCGTTGTGAAGTAGGGGAATCTGGACAAATCTCTCTCTCTCTCTGGGGCAGTGTGGCGCTGTGAAGTAGGGGAACGTGGACAAATCTCTCTCTCTCTCTGGGGCAGTGTGACCCTGTGAAGTAGGGGAATCTGGACAAATCTCTCTCTCTCTCTGGGGCAGTGTGGCGTTGTGAAGTAGGGGAATCTGGACAAATCTCTCTCTCTCTCTGGGGCAGTGTGACCCTGTGAAGTAGGGGAACGTGGACAAATCTCTCTCTCTCTCTGGGGCAGTGTGGCGTTGTGAAGTAAGGGAATCTGACAAATCTCTCTCTCTCTGGGGCAGTGTGACCCTGTGAAGTAGGGGAACGTGGACAAATCTCTCTCTCTCTCTGGGGCAGTGTGACCCTGTGAAGTAGGGGAACGTGGACAAATCTCTCTCTCTCTCTGGGGCAGTGTGGCGCTGTGAAGTAGGGGAATCTGGACAAATCTCTCTCTCTCTCTGGGGCAGTGTGAAGTAGGGGAATCGCTGTGAGTAGGGGAATCTGGACAAATCTCTCTCTCTGGGGCAGTGTGGCGCTGTGAAGTAGGGGAATCTGGACAAATCTCTCTCTCTCTCTGGGGCAGTGTGACCTGTGAAGTAGGGGAACGTGGACAAATCTCTCTCTCTCTCTCTCTCAGGCAGTGTGGGGATCGTTGTGAAGTAGGGGAATCTGGACAAATCTCTCTCTCTCTCTGGGGCAGTGTGGCGTTGTGAAGTAGGGGAATCTGGACAAGTCTCTCTCTCTCTCTGGGGCAGTGTGACCCTGTGAAGTAGGGGAACGTGGACAAATCTCTCTCTCTCTCTCTTATTATGATTATAAAGCATTATAACAGAACCCATACATCCCAGGTAAACTTCCAACCATGTTTCTAATGCTCAATAAATCCTCTGTCCAGAGTATTAGGTCATCTGACCCTCTTGTGGGATTTCTGACCAGGCACAAACTGTCCTCCATGTTTAATTACATAAAGCTTCATTATTCCCCATGGACAGAAACAGACATTGTTACATAACACGTGCTCATTTCAGAGAATAATACTAGGAGAGGGAGGGAAGACGGGGCTCTTTGGTAATACAGCAGGGCTCAACTGCATTGCAATCATCACAATGGCAAAAGAGCTTTAAACCACAGAGTAGATTCTGCATTTAGCCTAACTCATCAGCAATGTGTGTGTGTGTGTGTGTGTGTGTGTGTGTGTGTGTGTGTGTGTGTGTGTGTGTGTGTGAGA
Organism: Oncorhynchus nerka; assembly: GCF_034236695.1. Lineage (NCBI taxonomy): Eukaryota > Metazoa > Chordata > Actinopteri > Salmoniformes > Salmonidae > Oncorhynchus > Oncorhynchus nerka. The sequence continues at coordinate 61,933,563 of NC_088397.1, read as the reverse complement.
GAGAGAGAGAGAGCGAGACAGAGAGAAAGACAGATAGACATATCAATAGACAGAGAAAGAGAGAGGAGGGAGACAGACAGACAGAGAGAGGAGGGAGACAGACAGACAGACAGAGGAAGGAGGGAGACAGACCTAGACAGACAGAGGAAGGAGGGAGACAGACAAACAGAGAGAGGAGGGAGACAGACAAACAGACAGAGAGAGGAGAGAGACAGACAAACAGACAGAGAAAGAGAGAGGAGGGAGACAGACCTACAGACAGAGAGAGGAGGGAGACAGACCTACAGACAGAGAGAGGAGAGAGACAGACAAACAGAGCTCGAGAGGAGGGAGACAGACCTACAGACAGAGAGAGGAGGGAGACAGACAAACAGACAGAGAGAGGAGAGAGACAGACAAACAGACAGAGAAAGAGGAGAGAGAGACAGAGACAAACAGGAGACAGACAGACAAACAGACAGAGAGAGAGGGAGACAGACAAACAGACAGAGAGAGAAGGGAGACAGACAAACAGACAGAGAGAGGAGGGAGACAGACAAACAGACAGAGAGAGAGAGAGACAGACAAACAGACAGAGAAAGAGAGAGGAGGGAGACAGATAGACAGACAGAGAGAGGAGGGAGACAGACAAACAGACAGAGGAAGGAGAGTGACAGACAAACAGACAGAGAGAGGAGGGAGACAGACAAACAGACAGAGGAAGGAGAGAGACAGACAAACAGACAGAGAGAGGAGGGAGACAGACCTACAGACAGAGAGGAGGGAGACAGACCTACAGACAGAGAGAGGAGGGAGACAGATAGACAGACAGAGAGAGGAGGGAGACAGACAAACAGACAGAGAGAGGAGGGAGACAGACAAACAGACAGAGAGAGGAGGGAGACAGACAAACAGAGAGGAGAGAGACAGACAAACAGACAGAGAGAGGAGGGAGACAGACCTACAGACAGAGAGAGGAGGGAGACAGACAAACAGACAGACAGAGAGAGGAGAGAGACAGACAAACAAACAAACAGAGAGAGGAGGGAGACAGACAAACAAACAGAGAGAGGAGGGAGACAGACAAACAAACAGAGAGAGGAGAGAGACAGACAAACAGACAGAGAGAGGAGGGAGACAGACCTACAGACAGAGAGAGGAGGGAGACAGACCTACAGACAGAGAGAGGAGGGAGACAGACCTTCAGACAGAGAGAGGAGGGAGACAGACAAACAGACAGAGAGAGGAGAGAGACAAACAGACAGAGAGAGGAGAGAGACAGACAAACAGGCAGAGAGAGGAGGGAGACAGACAAACAAACAGAGAGAGGAGGGAGACAGACAAACAAACAGAGAGAGGAGGGAGACAGACAAACAAACAGAGAGAGGAGGGAGACAGACAAACAGACAGAGAGAGGAGGGAGACAGACAAACAGACAGAGAGAGGAGGGAGACAGACAGACAGAGAAGAGAGAGACAGACAAACAGACAGAGAGAGGAGGGAGACAGACCTACAGACAGAGAGAGGAGGGAGACAGACAAACAAACAGAGAGAGGAGGGAGACAGACAAACAAACAGAGAGAGGAGGGAGACAGACAAACAAACAGAGAGAGGAGGGAGACAGACAAACAAACAGAGAGAGGAGGGAGACAGACAAACAGACAGAGAGAGGAGAGAGACAGACAAACAGACAGAGAGAGGAGGGAGACAGACAAACAAACAGAGAGAGGAGGGAGACAGACAAACAGACAGAGAGAGGAGAGAGACAGACAAACAGACAGAGAGAGGAGGGAGACAGACAGACAGAGAGGAGAGAGACAGACAAACAGACAGAGAGAGGAGGGAGACAGACCTACAGACAGAGAGAGGAGGGAGACAGACAAACAGACAGAGAGGAGAGAGACAGACAAACAGGCAGAGAGAGGAGAGAGACAGACAAACAAACAGAGAGAGGAGGGAGACAGACAAACAGACCTTCCAGGTGGGTTTGGTAGCATCATTCCTGTCCAAAGATTCTCCCTCCTTCCTCTGCCTCACAATGATCAGCTGCACACACACACACACACACACACACACACACACACACACACACACACACACACACACACACACACACACACACACACACACACACACACACACACACACAGAGGACAAAGGGTCACCTCTAGATCAAAGGCGGAGTAGCAGGCATCTAACTGATTCTGGATGCAGGTTTGTCTACACTAGATTGTGTTTGAGTGCTGGTAGGTGTTTTGTCTTTAGGCCAGAATGAAGGAGGAGATCCAAAGCTGCATCACGTTGCTCTTCAGGGACTCACACACAGAGACACACACACACACGCACAAACACACACAAAATAGAATTTGAACAGTTCTGACTTTTCCCAATTTTTTTTTATTGTTTTCCTACCTTGTCAGGACATTTGGGTGAATTGTTAAGACATTGGGGTCCTGACAAGGTAGGAAAACAAGTACACACACACACACACACACACACACACACACACACACACACACACACACACACACACACACACACACACACACACACCTCTGAGCTGAGATGATTAGATGTGATATTGTTGTCCTGGTGAGGCCCTCTGGTCCCTCAGAATGTGTGGGAGTATCTACCTGTCCTTCCATATCTCTATGTGTATCTATTCTACAGCTTCCTACAGCAGCACCAATGGAAGTGCTGATCCCAGTTCCAGAGTTCTAACAGGCTGTGACTGTCCCCAGTTGAGACAGATGTTCCTGGCTGCTGCAGGCCCTAGACTCCTCATCCCATCGCTCCACACAGGAACATCACAGCACCAGGTACACACTTCAGGAATATTCAGGGAACTCTGTGGAATGGGCAATGAACGTTTCTCTAAACGTTGCTCTAAACTTCCGTACTCTTTTAGTACTGCTTCTAGAATCATCTGAGAAAGAAAATACAATGTGTTTTCCTGGCGATATTGTGGCCATTAAAATTCTTATCTCAAACAGTTTGTGAAAACTGCATTTCTATTCTATACAACTGTTCTGTTGTATTCTGTTCTGTTGTATTCTGTTGTATTCTATTCTGTTCTGTTCTATTCTGTTCTGTTCTATTCTATTCTATGCTCCAGTGAGTTGGGGAGACAGTGGGTGAAAGGTGCAACACACAGTACAGGACCAACAAATAAACCTAACAAGTTGTTACTTTGGATCCCATTTGGGTTTTCCTGTGCACAGCACAGCTTGTACTGAATGTTTAGTTTAATTTGCCTTTGTAATGGATTCTTGTTGAACAGATGAGGACAGGAGAAAGGGAGAGAGAGAAAGATAGAGGGAACAAATTATTGAATGAACAAGTAAGACATTTTAACAGAAAGAGAGTGTGCCTTGGTTCTGTGTGTGTGCTTGAGAGAGAGAGAGAGAAGAGAGAGGAGAGAGAGAAGAGAGAGAGAGAGAACAGAAAAGACAGTCCCTTGGTTGCGTGTTGGTCTTCATAAAAGCTAGCAGACTGAGGGCATCAGCAGATGGCAGGTGAGGACACACACACAAACACACACACACCTCCTGAGTTGTGGCTGATAACTGTCCCTCTAGTGTAGTCACTCTCTCAAGAGCCACCCGAAGCCTCTCACGCACCTGTAAGACACAACCAGTGTTAGTTTGGGTTGGAATAAAAGCCCAGTTTTCAGTGAGATAAAGGTACATATATACCTTCTCATCCAGGGCTTTGTGGTGTTCGAACAGGGACTTGAGGGCCTTGAGGACCTCCACCTCGCTGGAGACCCCAGAGGGAGGAGGAGCTTGTCTCTTCACCACGGTCATCCTCAGACTGCGCTCGTGACGAGACACCAGACACTCCAGGTGTTCCAAGAGAAGCTAGAGCAGAGACATCACACATGTTATACACATATTATACACTCAGTAACGCACACACTCACTCTTACCCTGGTGTTGTTCCTCTCAGCCTTCAGTTCAGATATCTCCTCTTCTTTCTCCAGCAGCTGTTCCCGACACACGTTCAGCTCCTTGGTCAGAGTGGCAAACTCCTGGGAAAAAACAGAAGATAAGATTGATGAGTTCACATTTTCTAAAGAATTTGCGGAGCATCAGTAGTTCACAGACAGCGCTTGTAGAACCTTCCACATTCACATCACATGTTTATCCCACACCATTTCACCTGCACCACCATATCACCTGTACCACAGGCCCCACCATTTTACCTGCACCACAGGCCCCACCATTTTACCTGCACCACAGGCCCCACCATTTCACCTGCACCACAGGCCGCACCATTTCACCTGCACCACGGGCCCCACCATATCACCTGTACCACAGGCCCCACCATTTTACCTGCACCACAGGCCCCACCATTTCACCTGCACCACAGGCCCCACCATTTCACCTGCACCACAGGCCCCCCCATTTCACCTGCACCATGGGCTCAACCATTTCACCTGCACCACAGGCCCCACCATTTAACCTGCACCAAGGGCCCTGCCATTTTCACCTGCACCACAGGCCAAACACCATTCACCTGCACCACAGGCCCCACCATTCCACCTGCACCACACCAGAGAGATACTGTGTATTCTATCACCACTTTACCTGGGGTATTTATGTCCAATCACCAGGAACCTCTCCTCTAAACAGCACAGTGTCAGTCAGCACCTGACAAAGTGTCCCAGTTGTGAGATGAACAGATGAATACTTACTATACATACAGGGGGACATAATGTCATTACATGGCATAATACAGGAGCAGTGACACATACAGTAGCCTGTTAAAACCCACCTCTCTGTTCTCTAATGTTGATGCTTGTTACTTAGGGGATAGGGCTGAGAGAGAAGGTGTGTGTGTGTGTGTGTGTATTACTGCATGTCTCTTGGCACTCTGTTGGCAGATCCCTGATTCTCTGGCTCTGATCCAACTCCAATACCCTGCAGCTTTTAATACTCTGACACGCAGACACACACACATTGATAAAGACACGCACACACACACACATCGGTAGACCCATGGACACACACACACACATACGGAGAGAGAAACATGCAGTGTGGTGGGTCTCTAGACTGGGTGGGCCCTGTAGCAGTGAGACTGCAGTCTTGCGTGGTGTTATGAGTTTGGAGAAGCCCTCAGTACTAAAACTAATCAAAACAGCTGCTCCTCTCAGCCTACGTGGGCTAGGCCACACACACACACACACACACACACACACACACACACACACACAAAGACACACACACACAAAATGTGACCAAGACAAGTGTCTGTGCTCCTGTCTCTATAATGACTATTCTGTTCTGTCCTGAGTCACTGAGTTTAGATTTGACATGAACACAAACACCCCACAAACACACACAGAGTATGGTTTTCAGATTAGCAGAGAAGAAAAGAGGAGGGAGAGAGGGAGGAAAAGAAGAAGTGAGAGGAAGGGTAGAAAGGGTCAGTGCCTTCATTTTACCAGTGTTTTTCACTGGAGGCCAGTGGAAACCTACCAACAGATGTTCCATCTCACTGTCTCTCACTGTCTATTTCAATCAGAGCAAAAGCCTCATCACCCCCCCTCTACCTCATCCTTTTAGCTGCTCTCTCCTCTCCCCCCTCTGTCCCTATCAGCTTCTCGTGCACGTCAGGAAAAAGCAATTGGGAGAAGCATGGATTCATAAACGCTTGAGAATAAACAAAAGGGGATTGAAAACACGCATCCTTGATCAGAGATGAGTGTTGTTCATTCTCCCCCCAACCCTCCTCTCTTTATCTATCATCCTTCACACGGAATAATCAACCAAAATCATGGCTTTGTATTTGAGCTGTAATTGTGAGTGTGTTGAATGATGTCATGGTGCCCTCCAGACTAGTTAATAAAAGATCCAGACGGCTTTAGTGCTTGTTGTGGTTCCATGGACCATGGTTACCCCTGAGTGAACTGGAGCATAGAGGACAAATACTGCTGCTATCTCTCTCTGTGTCTCCATCTCTCTAATACACACTCAAAGGCTACATTTTGAAGCTGGGAAATCTTCTGGAAGTCCAGAACAGGCCATTTTGTCTGCCACAAACCACAATCCGATGTGTGAGATGTGTTGGTATTTCTGAGTTAGACGGTGAGCCGTTGCCAAGCAATGCTGAGCTCAGACATTGTAAAGGGATTTCTCTCCTTGGCTTCCTTAAGCAGTTTGGGATTAAGGGATGAAAGCAATATGCTGGACTGAAAAGTGTATGTTGGTGTGTGTGTTTCTCGTTCTCTGTGTGTGTATGTAGGATGTTGTACTACAGTCTGACAGACTCAAACTCTCTAAGGAAATCAATTCTAGATTCCACATCGAACAGACAACAAAACACACACACACACACACACACACAATATCAACACACAAGTACACATTCACTATATTTCAGAGCCAGATGAGTCATTTTAGAACAGTCAGTCAAACACATCCAGTTACTGTCTTTACAGTTCAGAGAGAATGACCTTCAGTAAGGATGGGTATGTGCGTACTGCATACATAGAATAAATACTCTCTTGTACTAGAAGTGTGTGTAACTGTGAGTGTTAGGTTTTACAGTTTTAGCCTACGTCATACACTGAGACACGCAAGTGACACAACCCCCTTTACAACATCCGAACACACCATGGTGTGCGTGTGCCTCCAGTCACTATTATAGATAGGATAGGAGAATTGGCTCATCTTGTCGTGGTGTAATTGACTTGTAAACCCCTGTGTTTGTCTGTGCATGTGTTTAGTGTCTCAGTCCTCCTGGGATTGGTGGAAAGATAATTAACGCTACACTTCCTGGACCAATCACATTAGAGGAAAGTGTGCTGGAACTGTCAATCACAATAAAGCCCAGCCTCTGGAGGGACTTACACATTGTTCTCTTTTTAAAGACTGCTCCACAATCAGCACTTTTTCTCAAACAAGGACACACAAAAGCACACACACTCTCTCTATCTATGGCTGAGTGATACTTAGGGCTCTATTTTCGGCTGGTGTTAAGCCTGCACAACTGTCAAATGCACGCTTGTTTGCAATTTCGACCTGTTAATGCCAGCGCTCTTCTATTTTCAAACCCTAGCATCAGGATTGGTCATTTATCTGTCTTATATGAGTTCGCTTGCGCTGAGGTGGAAGGGTTCACACTATATCACAATCTCTGAGGTGGAAGGGCTCACACTATATCACAATCTCTGAGGTGGAAGGGTTCACACTATATCACAATCTCTGAGGTGGAAGGGTTCACACTATATCACAATCTCTGAGGTGGAAGGGTTCACACTATATCACAATCTCTGAGGTGGAAGGGCTCACATTATATCACAATCTCTGAGGTGGAAGGGTTCACACTATATCACAATCTCTGAGGTGGAAGGGTTCACACTATATCACAATCTCTGAGGTGGAAGGGCTTACACTATATCACAATCTCTGAGGAGGAAGGGCTTACACTATATCACAATCTCTGAGGTGGAAGGGTTCACACTATATCACAATCTCTGAGGTGGAAGGGTTCACACTATATCACAATCTCTGAGGTGGAAGGGCTTACACTATATCACAATCTCTGACGTGGAAGGGTTCAGACTATATCACAGTCTCTGAGGTGGAAGGGCTTACACTATATCACAATCTCTGACGTGGAAGGGTTCACACTATATCACAGTCTCTGAGGTGGAAGGGCTCACACTATATCTGTCATGCCCTGGCCTTAGTTATCTTTGTTTTCTTTATTATTTTGGTTAGGCCAGGGTGTGACATGGGTGATGTATGGTTTTTGTCTCATCTAGGGTGTTTGTACTGTCTAGGTGTTTTTGTAGATTTATGGGGTTTTGTTCATTCTAGGTGTTTATGTAAGTCTATGGTTGCCTAGATTGGTTCTCAATCAGAGGCAGGTGTTTATCGTTGTCTCTGATTGGGAACCATATTTAGGCAGCCATGTTCTTTGGGTATTTTGTGGGTGATTGTTTCCTGTGTCAGTGTTTGTGCCACACGGGACTGTTTTGTTGCCAGTTCACGTTATTATTTTGTATTTGTGTTCATGTTTAGTTTTTCTTATTAAAAACCATGGACACCTACCACGCTGCATGTTGGTCCGATCCTTGTTTCACCTCTTCAGAGGAAGAGGAGGAAATCTGCCGTGACAATATCACAATCTCTGAGGTGGAAGGGCTCACACTATATCACAATCTCTGAGGTGGAAGGGCTCACACTATATCACAATCTCTGAGGTGGAAGGGCTCACACTATATCACAATCTCTGAGGAGGAAGGGCTCACACTATATCACAATCTCTGAGGTGGAAGGGTTCACACTATATCACAATCTCTGAGGTGGAAGGGTTCACACTATATCACAATCTCTGAGGTGGAAGGGTTCACACTATATCACAATCTCTGAGGTGGAAGGGCTCACACTATATCACAATCTCTGAGGTGTATTCTTAAAGACATGCGCCAATTTCAGTTTTCGCTGGTCAGGATATTTAAAGAGCGACTGACCCTAAAAAGCAACTAATCCCTTTGAAAACGGCCTATGTGGTATTGATGAGTCAAACATTTATTCTATTGTCAAAATATACTACAGTGTAAATAGGATAATTTAGGCCTACCTACAGAGTGTATATATATATATATACAGGGGGGAGAACAAGTATTTGATACACTGCCGATTTTGCAGGTTTTCCTACTTACAAAGCATGTAGAGGTCTGTAATTGTTATCATAGGTACACTTCAACTGTGAGAGACGGAATCTAAAATTTAAAAAAATCCAGAAAATCACATTGTATGATTTTTAAGTAAATAATTTGCATTGTATTGCATGACATAAGTATTTGATCACCTACCAACCAGTAAGAATTCCGGCTCTCACAAACCTGTTCGTTTTTCTTTAAGACCCTCCTGTTCTCCACTCATTACCTGTATTAACTGCACCTGTTTGAACTTGTTACCTGTATAAAAGACACCTGTCCACACACTCAATCAAACAGACTCCAACCTCTCCTCATTGGCCAAGACCAGAGAGCTGTGTAAGGACATCAGGGATACAATTGTAGACCTGCACAAGGCTGAGATGGGCTACAGGACAATAGGCAAGCAGCTTGGTGAGGAGGCAACAACTGTTGGTGCAATTATTAGAAAATGGAAGAAGTTCAAGATGACGGTCAATCACCCTCGGTCTGGGGCTCCATGCAAGATCTCACCTCGTGGGGCATCAATGATCATGAGGAAGGTGAGGGATCAGCCCAGAACTACACGGCAGGACCTGGTCAATGACCTGAAGGGAGCTGGGACCACAGTCTCAAAGAAAACCATTAGTAACACACTACGCCGTCATGGATTAAAATCCTGCAGCGCACGCAAGGACCCCTGCTCAAGCCAGCGCATGTCCAGGCCCGTCTGAAGTTTGCCAATCACCATCTGGATGATCCAGAGGAGGAATGGGAGAAGGTCATGTGGTCTGATAAGACAAAAATAGAGATTTTTGGTCTAAACTCCACTCGCTGTGTTTGGAGGAAGAAGAAGGATGAGTACAACCCCAAGAACACATCCCAACAGTGAAGCATGGAGGTGGAAACATCATTCTTTGGGGATGCTTTTCTGCAAAGGGGACAGGGCGACTGCACCGTATTGAGGGGAGGATGGATGGGGCCATGTATCTTGAGATCTTGGCCAACAACCTCCTTCCCTGAAGATGGGTCGTGGCTGGGTCTTCCAGCATGACAACGACCCGAAACACACAGCAAGGGCAACTAAGGAGTGGCTCCGTAAGAAGCATCTCAAGGTCCTGGAGTGGCCTAGCCAGTCTCCAGACCTGAACCCAATAGAACATCTTTGGAGGGAGCTGAAAGTCCATATTGGCCAGCGACAGCCCTGAAACCTGAAGGATCTGGAGAAGGTCTGTATGGAGGAGTGGGCCAAAATCCCTGCTGCAGTATGTGCATACCTGGTCAAGAACTACAGGAAATGTATGATCTCTGTAATTGCAAACAAAGGTTTCTGTACCAAATATTAAGTTCTGCTTTTCTGATGTATCAAATACTTATGTCATGCAATAAAATGCAAATTAATTACTTACAAATCATACAATGTGATTTTCTGGATTTTTGTTTTAGATTCCGTCTCTCACAGTTGAAGTGTACCCATGATACAAATTACAGACTTACATGCTTTGTAAGTAGGAAAACCTGCAAAATCGGCAGTGTATCAAATACTTGTTCTCCCCACTGTGTATATATATATAAACAACTTGTAGTCTCTGCCCAGCCTGGCAAGAGTGGCCAAAAGGGTGTTTAGCATCCCCAGTGGCTCTGCAAGTGTAGAGAGGATATTCTCCACTGCTGACCTGCTCTCCAGACACCATCACATTAGCCTGAAGACAAAGACTGGCCAAACTCCTGTTTCTAAAAATGTATTCTAAAAATAAATTCAAAGGCTCTAATAAGTCATTTTTTCTAATAAGTCATTCTGAGTAAGTCACAGCCTATATGTGCAATTTATAGACTATCATGATCAGGGTTGGGGAGTAACATATTAAATGTAAGGGATTACAAAAATATGGTCACTGTAATCCGTTACGTTACCAGCTAAAATATTGTAATCAGATTACAGATACTTTTGAAAAACTAGATTACTTAGAGGATAACTTTTAAATTCAGAAAGAATGTTACGGAAAACAAATCTTTGACACTGTTTTCTCAATGACATTCAAATCAGCATTGAAAAAAGGCGCAAGTTTAAGTTTGTTCCACCTGAGCGTGTCTGACCACAAGACAGAGACCACTATGATGACACACTAAATGTGTTTGATGGATCGCGGGAAAAGAGCAGGAACAGTCTTTTTTAGGCTACAGTCCAAGCTTTGTCTTCCAATGGTACGACTGCTGTCGGCATCCAAAGATTATCCAACTTGAATAAACACTTGGAGGTAAGGATGACAGCAGTGGTGTAGTCTACAGTGATACGGATATCACTTATTATTGATATCTACATAGTGCATTGATGTGAATCACACTGCTGCTCTCTCATTTAGATATTTGAGCCTTACAGATTGTGGTTGTTGTGGATGGCTGTTCACAAATCTCAATGTCTATTTTAACCATGTAAGGGTGGAATTCAAGAAGTTTAAGCTGCTTATCATTGTTTGTAGTTGCTACATCAATTTTTTGACTTGTAAATTGTGTATATATGTATATATATAATCTGTGTATATAGTATCAGTCATAAGTTTGGACACACCTAGTCATTCAAGGGTTTTTCTTTATTTTGACTATTTTCTTGTAGCGTCATACCCAAGAAGACCCAATGGTGTAATCGCTGCCAAAGTTGCTTCAACAAAGTACTGATATTTCAGTTTTTTATTTGTAATAAATGAGCAAAAATGTCTAAAAGACAGTTTTTGCTTTGTCATTATGGGGTATTGTGTGTAGATTGATGAGGGGAAAAAACTATGTAATCCATTTTAGAATAAGGCCGTAAGGTAACAAAATGTGGGAAAAGTCAAGGGGTCTGAATAGTTTCCGAAGGCCCTGTATATCCATCCCCGTCTCCAAAGAGCCAACTTCTCTGGTTACCAAAGTCGCGCTCCTCCAAACATACTGTAGGCTATTCAAAATGTTCATTTCTATAACGCCATATCAACAGTAGGCCTGGGCTATATCTTGCTTATTGACAAAGTGCCCCTCACATACAATTTACAGGAGGGCACCTAGTATTTTTTGGTGTTGTTGAGAAGTGCGATGCATAAAGGCCTATACTCGTTGAAGACAATTACCACAATGTTGACTGTCAACACTCCAAACATATTGAACAAACAGTGGATGTATTTTTGTTGTTGTACTGTTGCAGTCACTCGTTACTGTAGCCTATAACATTTAATAAACTGTAGTATCAATCCACAATGGACTAGGATGAGTATATTCTATTCCCGCAGTCGAATTGATGACAACGCAAAGACCGTAAATTAACTACAGAGGTTGAGACAAATGCATGCAGTATTAAGCCATGGGACGCATTGATTGGCCAGTGAGTGGCCAAACCCTCATCACACCTACAACTTGTTAATTCATCAAAACCCAGGCCTTTCACACTACCGCCAGCTATTGCGCTCATATTATTTCTGACACACCCCTGGACCTATAGCACTACCAACAGCACTTAGATACTAGATTTGTTCAAATAGAGCCCTTATGTTGAAATGAGCAGAGAATAAAGGGATAGAGGAAGGATGACAGGAGGAGAGAAAACGATGGGGAGCCCCGAACGACTGCTTCCTTAAGGAGAGTCAGATATCAGGGCTGAGAAAGTCTACCACTGCAGAGAGAGAAAAAGAGAGAGAGAGCGAGATGGGAGAGGAAGAGGGAGCGAGAGGGAGAGGGGGGAGAGAGAGAGGAAGAGGGAGAGGAAGAGGGAGTGAGAGGGAGAGGTTGATAATGATCAATCAGGCACATCATGTATAAGAAACAGATTGCCTTTAATCAAGCATCCAGGTATGTAATATGTTTAGTACTTCTGAACGACAGGCGTGGTATGACTCCTTGTCTACAAGGCTCTTTGAGAACATATTATAGACCAAACAGTGAAAACATAGGCCTATTTTTTAAGAAACATAGATTGTCGTTTTTCTGGGGCCGCGGAAAAAAAGCACAAGGATGTCTCCTCCAGATATTTTGTAACATGCCATAGAAGTCCTCTGTGATGGAAAATACATACACACACAAATGCACGCACGCACACGCACGCACGCACACGCACACACACACACACACACACACGCGGCTGTGACGGTCATGGAATTTTGTATGACGGTAATTTGCCAGCCAAAAGCACATTTACTCCTCTCTCCACTCCTGACTGCATGTGCTGCTGTAGAAATTGCCAGGGTTAGAGGTTCCAAGCCTGTTCTATTCATTTTATTTCTATGTATGCTGCTGAATTGTGGGGGGTGTTGCCAAGGCAACTGAAGACTCCTTTGCTACAACACCTTGTTTGTTTCAGCAAGGAACAACAAAGTTCCATCACATTGTTAAGAGTCCATGTCACCGCAGTAACGGACTCAACCCCACGAATGCCAGGCTGCCCCATCTTCAGTCACTTGTTCCTTCCAAAAACGGTTATGACAGTTATTTTATTTTCATGACGGTCTTCATTCGTAACCGTCGGTTACACGGTTATACAGTAATTGTGCCAGCCCTTCACACACACAAAGAACCTTGCCCTGGCTTTGGTTTTTGATTGGCTGTGACTAATCGTCAACTGCAGCGTCTGCCTGCACACATATGTCGCCATGACAACACATCATTAGGCAAGTTGGAAGTGTCTGAGATAGCATAAAACACACACACACACACACACACACACACACACACACACACACACACACACACACACACACACACACACAGCATGGTGGCTCTCTCCTAGTGTGCCAGCTCCATGGGCCTCCCTCACAGGGGAAGCTAACTGCAAGCACTCCTCAGCTCCTCAGACACAATGATTACTGACACGATAATACTCATATCACAGACCACAACTACTGACTCTACAGCTCTGGGAGTAGAATTAGAGAAGAGAAGAACCATGTGAGAAGAACTGACAGTAGGAATGTCTGTATAAAGTGAATGCAGAACTCTGCTTCAAGTGTTTCTTCACTGTATGAAAGACTGAATAACAACAGTCCTCAGTGAACACACAGCTTGTGATGATGCTTCACGGCCCAGACAGTCAGGCTCAGTGAAATGATGAATGAACATTCAGCATGAGCATCATGACTCAAACAAATGAGACTAAAAGGCCAATAACAGCAGCACACTTGAGAGTGACACAACAGGCATTAACTGAAGCATACTGCACTGTAACAACAGCACCACAGAAAAGCTACCGTCACTCCTGTGAGACTGAGAAAAAACGGAGTCTGAAAATACCAGGCAATCCTATTGACAGGCAGAGAGGAGAGGACAGTCAGAGAGCGAGACACTGTATGGACGGAAGCTAGACAGAGACAGATAAATATGCCTGGTTCAGACAGCTGTGTGGGAACTGAAGTACACACTTGAAGGGGGATTAAGAAAGCTTGATCTAAAGTGAGGTGTTAGAATGAGTGTGTGTCTGGGGGAAGAGCCGGCTGCTTCGGCTAGGTGTTAAGAACAATACAAGCTCCTTTATCTGATGCACTGACAGGTGTGAATAGAGAGATGATTTATACACATCTCATGGTAAGGGAGGCCTTACGGATGCATGACAATTATGTGCCAAAGATGATATGCTTAAAAGTCACATTGTCATAATATATAAGTGCTGAGCAAGACACTGCATAAAAGCCTGCTTCTAATACTTTAAGAATTTCAAACAGATGCAGGGACAGTCTGTGTGACAGCATTCTCGCTCTTATCAATTTCCATTTTCAATCTCTCTCTCTCCTTCTCTCCCTCCTCCCTCTTGCTCTTCTCTATCACTCTCTCCCTCCTCTTGTTCTTCTCTCTTTCTCCTTTTCTCCCCCCTCTCGCTCTTCTCTCTCTGTCTCTCTCCATCCCACCTCTCGCGCTTATGTCTCTCTCTCTCTCTCTCTCTCTCCCCCTCCTCTCTCACCCCTCTTTCTCTCTGTTTTATGCTCTCTCTCTCCCTCCCACCTCTCGCGCTTATGCTCTCTCTCTCCCCCTCCCTTTCTCTCTCACCCCTCTCTCTCTCTGTTCATACAAAAAAGTGCCAACTCCCCTAAAGTTACCAAACTTTTCTTTCTCTCTCCATTTCTCTTTGAATGCTGCAGAATGGCATGCAGCCACAGCGGCAAATCAAAATGTTTCCCTGGGAGAGAAGCTGTCTGCTACGCCTCCTGTCTTAGTGCCTCAAAAGCCAAAAACTTTTCAGTAAATATTGTATACCTCATGTTCTGAATTCACTTCACACTATTGATCTGAAAACATTTTCCATTGACCTGAAAACAACATGCGTGAGAGGGGAGAGGCTGGGCAGGGAGGTGAACAGGGGAAGGGGGTGGACTTGAGTGATATTTGAGCTGTAGTGATGAACACAGACATGTGCTTTACCAGACTCAGAGGCATACATTTTTTAAAACATTTTTGTCATTTAGCAGACACTCTTATCCAGAGTGACTTACAGTAGTGAGTTCATACATTTTCATACTGGTCCCCCGTGGGAATCAAACTAACAACCCTGGTGTTGCAAACGTCGTGCTCTACCAACTGAGCCACACGCGATGCGCGTACATCCACACACCATAATCCATGCCATACACACAGTTATGTGGTTTCTAGTGGTCCCAAAACTGATCCATGTGGTTAGATTCCTTCCTGGTACATGTAGGTGTTAAAGTGGATCCCTACCTGGTACATGCAGGTGTTAAAGTGGATCCATACCTGGTACATGTAGGTGTTAAAGTGGATCTCTACCTGGTACATGTAGGTGTTAAAGTGGATCCCTACCTGGTACATGTAGGTGTTAAAGTGGATCCCTACCTGGTACATGTAGGTGTTAAAGTGGATCCCTACCTGGTACATGTAGGTGTTAAAGTGGATCCCTACCTGGTACATGTAGGTGTTAAAGTGGATCCCATTCTGAAGATGGATCTTCACTGTTGGATTCATGACGGAATATCATATCAAATCCCAAACCAGACCAACCAATCCCAGAGAGATAGAGAGAGAGGGCTCGCGTCTCATGTGCTCCTAAATCCCTGTTGTGTGACAGTGAGCCTGGTTGGAATAAAGGAGGTTCCTCTACTGGTCTGTCTACTCTGCTGGGACAAACGACAGAGCTACACTACTGTACTATGCTGCTACAACTACAGCTTACAGCATGGGCTACAGCAGAGAGAGGGAGGGAGGGGGGGTGCATGGTTGAGGCAGGGCTGCACTAAATATGGGTTGTTGTGATACAACAGGAATAGCGAGAGAGAGGGAGGAAGGGAGGGAGATATGAGGAGAGGTGTGTAGTGAGTGGTCAGCTGACTGGACAGGGTTGGACTTAGAGGACTGCCGAGGGGCTGTGTGGCCACCCGTTCACAAACACACTCTCTCGTTCTCTGGGCTAAAAATTGACCTGCCCACCTGGCATTTACCCGAAATGCCAGGTGGCCAGTCCGACCCTGCATGGGTTAGAACCTGGCTTTACTGTTGAATGGATGGTTAGAACAGAAGTGTGCATGTTCACTGGCATCACCTAGCTTAAAGAAACAATGCCACTTGTTTAGTAATTAATCAGATAATTACCTCAATCTATTAGGCTGTCTGAGTCACTGGTGACCCATTTTAGTTTCCAATCCTACTGCAAGATCAGCCTTTTGTATTCACAACTGACAGACTACCAACCCAACTCCTCACCAATGGTTTTATCAGCACAAAATATTACTTTCTCTCTCTCTAACACACATTCTCTTTCTCTCTCTGACATACATTCTCTTTCTCTCTCTGACATACATTCCCTCTCTCTCATATATCTATAAATGGAGGTGGGTTCAGGACCTAAAAACACATAAAAAGGTGGTGCTGAGTCTGGAGGGGGCAGATTAGTGGAGCTGATGCGGGGTGATGTTGACAATCGGTCTTCTTATATAACTGATCCGACACACACCCCACTCTGCACACCTGTCATTGACTATACTGTACCGTGTGTGTAGATACCAAGACAGAAAATGAAAAGACAAATGCTTGCATATCTTTTAGAGCAAGAACATATAAAATCAGTGTGTGAGTGTTTGATTACATATGGTCCATAAGTCTTACAGGGATCGAGAGAGAGAGGCAGGGAGAGACAAAGAGCGAGAGAGAGAGAGGTAGGGAGAGACAAAGGGCGAGAGAGAGAGAGGTAGGGAGAGACAAAGAGCGAGAGAGAGAGACAGGGAGAGACAAAGAGCGAGAGAGAGAGAGGCAGGGAGAGACAAAGAGCGAGAGAGAGAGAGGCAGGGAGAGACAAAGAGCGAGAGAGAGAGAGGCAGGGAGAGACAAAGAGCGAGAGAGAGAGGCAGGGAGAGACAAAGAGCGAGACAGAGAGGCAGGGAGAGACAAAGAGCGAGACAGAGAGGCAGGGAGAGACAAAGAGCGAGAGAGAGAGGCAGGAAGAGACAAAGAGCGAGAGAGAGGCAGGGAGAGAAAGAGCGAGAGAGAGAGGCAGGGAGAGACAAAGAGCGAGAGAGAGGCAGGGAGAGACAAAGAGCGAAACAGAGAGGCAGGGAGAGACAAAGAGCGAGAGAGAGAGGCAGGGAGAGACCAAGAGAGAGAGGCAGGGAGAGACAAAGAGGAGAGAGACAAAGAGAGAGAGAGAGAGAGGCAGGGAGAGACAAAGAGCGAGAGAGAGAGGCAGGGAGAGACAAAGAGAGAGAGAGAGGCAGGGAGAGACAAAGAGAGAGAGAGAGAGGCAGGGAGAGACAAAGAGAGAGAGAGAGAGGCAGGGAGAGACAAAGAGAGAGAGAGAGAGGCAGGGAGAGACAAAGAGAGAGAGAGAGGCAGGGAGAGACAAAGAGAGAGAGAGGCAGGGAGAGACAAAGAGAGAGAGAGAGCAGGGAGAGACAAAGAGAGAGAGAGAGGCAGGGAGAGACAAAGAGAGAGAGAGAGAGAGGCAGGGAGAGACAAAGAGAGAGAGAGAGAGAGGCAGGGAGAGACAAAGAGAGAGAGAGAGAGAGGCAGGGAGAGACAAAGAGAGAGAGAGAGGCAGGGAGAGACAAAGAGAGAGAGAGAGAGGCAGGGAGAGACAAAGAGAGAGAGAGAGAGGCAGGGAGAGACAAAGAGAGAGAGAGAGAGGCAGGGAGAGACAAAGAGAGAGAGAGAGGCAGGAGACAGGGAGAGACAAAGAGAGAGAGAGGCAGGGAGAGACAAAGAGAGAGAGAGGCAGGGAGAGACAAAGAGAGAGAGAGAGGCAGGGAGAGACAAAGAGAGAGAGAGAGGCAGGGAGAGACAAAGAGAGAGAGAGAGAGGCAGGGAGAGACAAAGAGAGAGAGAGAGAGAGAGAGAGGCAGGGAGATGATTGGCGCCCCGTTCTATGTTTGGCTTCTGCGTTCACACACTAATTCCACAGCTGCCTGGCTGCTTTGACAGACACACAGACAAACACACACGTTTGTGTGTGTTCACACACAGCTCAAAAAACAGCCCTAGAGAGAGTGGGGAGAAGAGGAGAAAATGGAGGGATGTAGAGGAGAGAAGAGGAGGATGAGAAGGAGAGAGAAAAATATTGAAAAATAATAACATGAGGAATAAATGCACAATGAGTAACGATAACCTGGTACCAGTACTGAGTCGATGAGCAGGGGTATGAGGTAATTGAGGTAGATATGTACATACAGTGCCTTGCGAAAGTATTCGGCCCCCTTGAACTTTGCGACCTTTTGCCACATTTCAGGCTTCAAACATAAAGATATAAAACTGTATTTTTTTGTGAAGAATCAACAACAAGTGGGACACAATCATGAAGTGGAACGACATTTATTGGATATTTCAAACTTTTTTAACAAATCAAAAACTGAAAAATTGGGCGTGCAAAATTATTCAGCCCCTTTACTTTCAGTGCAGCAAACTCTCTCCAGAAGTTCAGTGAGGATCTCTGAATGATCCAATGTTGACCTAAATGACTAATGATGATAAATACAATCCACCTGTGTGTAATCAAGTCTCCGTATAAATGCACCTGCACTGTGATAGTCTCAGAGGTCCGTTAAAAGCGCAGAGAGCATCATGAAGAACAAGGAACACACCAGGCAGGTCCGAGATACTGTTGTGAAGAAGTTTAAAGCCGGATTTGGATACAAAAAGATTTCCCAAGCTTTAAACATCCCAAGGAGCACTGTGCAAGCAATAATATTGAAATGGAAGGAGTATCAGACCACTGCAAATCTACCAAGACCTGGCCGTCCCTCTAAACTTTCAGCTCATACAAGGAGAAGACTGATCAGAGATGCAGCCAAGAGGCCCATGATCACTTTGGATGAACTGCAGCGCTCTGTAGCGCCTTACAGTCGGATGCCAAGCAGTTGCCATACCAAGAGGTGATGCAGCCAATCAAGATGCTCACAATGGTGCAGCTGTATAACCTTTTGTGGATCTGAGGGCCCATGCCAAATCTTTCAGCCTCCTGAGGAAGAAGAGGCATTGTCGTGCCCTTTTCACGACTGTGTTAGTGTGTGTGGACCATCATAAGTCCTTGGTGATGTGGAAGCTTTTGACCCACTCCACTAAAGCCCCGTCGATGTGTGTGAGATAGTGAGAGATGAGAACTCAAACATCAAGCTGAACACGCAGCCTGTTGTATTCCTGCTGCCTCAAGACAGCCTACTGCAGGCGTTCGGCCTGTCTGTCTGTCTGGGCCCTGCTTGGACCTGGTTGTCAAGGAAACAAAAGAGAGGAACTCAACACACAGCAAGACGAACATGGTTAGAGAGAGAGAGAGCAACAGCAGGAAAGATAACGTGAGATTTAGAGAAGAAAAGAGAGTGACTGTGAAAGAGTGAGTGAGACAGCGAGAGGCCTGTGATGGACTGTGAAAAAGCACACCTCAAAATCTCAGAATAACTGTTATGACTGCCAAGGAACCAAACTAACTCTGATATAAGGTACAAATTATATGTGAAACTGTGCACAGCCAAAGAAGAACCAGTCCTTGCACTCAATGCACTCCATGCCAGTTCATTCATTCGGATGATATCGAGATCCAACATGGCCGTCTAGTGACTGTGGAACGGTTGTCCAGGTAAATAGAGAGGTTCAGGTCAGTCCAGCAGTGGTCATCTCCTCTCCACTGGGACAGAGTGATTGCAGCCAGCCTGCTGCCTGCTGGTCACATTAGTAAGGAGACAGAGACACCTAGTGCCAACAGATGGTACTCATTCTTAACATGGAAGGACAGAGGGAAGGAAGAGAGGAAGGATCCATTTAACAATATTGGAACAGAAACCTTTTTAGCAGGGGTTCCACTCTAGCTTTCACCGATGCAGTTGGTCAGAGACAGACACAGACAGAAAGATAGACAGCCAGCCAGCCAGCCAGCCAGCCAGCCAGCCAGACAGACAGACAGACTTAGCAGCAGAGAATTAACAGGAGGAAAAATCTCTCAACTCTCCATCAGCCTCTCCCTTTTCTGCACTGTCTTCCGCTCTTACTCTTTCCATCTCCATACCTCTCCTACTAACTAACCCTCCTTGGCCTTCCCCCTCTCTCTCCTGCTCTCCCTCCCCCCTCTCTGTCTCGCTCTCTCTCTCTATGCTGTTTCTCTAAGCATAGCTGGAGTTTATCTCAGCTGAACATGCCCTCTCTGAGTAGCCATTTTAAAACACAACATAATATGGTTTGAGCTAACAGACACACACACACATGAACACACACAGTCCTGCATGTGGACTAAGATGTACATGTGGAAAGGTCAACTCCTGCATTCTAAGATGGCTGTGGTACACATCGTGTAGTACAGGTCTTGGGACAGGACTGTAGGGTATAGCAATGGCTTCACACCAGCTCTCACTGGCACTGGGAATAGGGGGAGAGGAGAGAGGAGGAGGGGAAGGAATTACGAAGGGGAGAGATAGATGTGTGTATAGGAGGTCAGGGGCGCTACTTTTACCCTTCACAGGGCACCGAGTGCAGCGTCGCAGTGGCATGGTGAAACTCTACACCCTGTGTGTGTGTCTGTGTGTGCGTGCGTGCGTGGATGCGTGCGCTTGTGGCTGCAGTGAAAGAGGCATGACAGGAACCTCGCGTGGCACCTGCGAGTGAGGCGTCAGACAGCCCCGTCTTTCACCCCTCCTCTCTTCTCATCCATCACTTCATTATTGTGTCAGGTATTTAATATATATATTGTGTTAAAACAAAGACAATTACGTGTGCCTCATTTGCATAAATAAACCATAAGTATTTGCATATATGAATACATTAACATAACGGCTGCAACCACCAAACACTTGCTCTGTTTACCCTACCTGAACTCATCTGCCTCATGAATTACTGTTGTTGTCATTTTCTCTTGCATAATTCAACAAGCGTGTCAATAGCTGGATACCCTCGGATTAAAAATAAACACGTTCGGCTTTAGATTACACCTATCTATACAGGTTGGTGTCACCTTAATTGGGGAGAACGGGCTCGTGGTAATGGCTGGAAGGGCACGAATGGAATGGCATTCCACCTATTCCAGCCATTACCACGATTATTATGAGCCATCCTCCCCTCAACAGCCTCCACTGATACATACCAGGGGTTGAAACCGGGAACAGAACCGAAAACCTTTTTCAAGGAACAGAATCAGAACAGGGAATGAAAATGATCTATACTGTTCCAGAACATAAATGTTATTTTAAAAGCATGGAAACTGGTTAATAATGTTATTTTACGTTCCAGGCATTTTTTTTTTACAATCCCACAATCCCCAGTGTCTGCCTGAAAGCTGAAAATCTAAGCCAGTGTATGTGCATGTGTAGGCTACGGCCCCTCCCCTCTGGAGCATAGCTGTAGCGTACTGAAATTACAAGCACAATTCAGTAGATAGGGAGAGAGATGTTTAATTAGAGAACAATGGATTAAGTTGTTCAATGCCAGTTAGGGATACTATAGTTATCACATTTCACGTTGGATTCATTAACTACAAAAAGGTAAGAAGTCATTTTACAGTGCCTTCAGAAAGTATTCAGACTCGACTTTTTCCACATCTTGTTACGTTACAGCCTTATCCTAAAATTGATTAAATTGTTTTTCCCCCTCATCAATCTACACACAATACCCCATAATGACAAAGCAAAAATAGTTTTTCTGATATTTTAGCAAATGTATTACAAAATAAAAACAAAAAAAATGAGTCTTCTTGGGTGTGACGCTATAAGCTTGGCAAACCTGTATTTGGGGAGTTTCTCCCATTCTTCTCTGCAGATCCTTTCAAGCTCTGTCAGGTTGGACGGGGAGTGTTGCTGCACAGCTATTTTCAGGTCTCTTCAGGTGTCACGCCCTGGCCATAGAGAGGCTTTTTATTCCCTATTTTGGTTAGGCCAGGGTGTGACTAGGGTGGGCATTCTATGTCCTTTTATCTATGTTTTGTATTTCTATGTCTTGGCCTGGTACGGTTCCCAATCAGGGACAGCTGTCTATCGTTGTCTCTGATTAAGAACCATACTTAGGTACCCTTTTCCCCCACCTGTTTTGTGGGAAGTTAGCTTTGTAGTTGTTCAGGGCACAGAGCCCAAAGCTTCATTGTTGGGTTTTTGTTCTTTGTTTTGTCGGCGTCATTTTAAAATAAAGTTCAAATGTACGCTTACCATGCTGCACCTTGGTCCAGTCCTTCAGCCAGCCGTGACACCAGAGATGTTAGATCGGGTTCAAGTCACTAATATCACTATAATCCCAGTGTTCATTTTCAGAAGTTGCATTAATTTCAGCTCATCTCATTTGTAAACACTGTATAAAATGTTAACTTTAAAAAAAAATCCACAAAAAATGAACACCCATCAAAATAAAGTTATCTTTCTTGTCTTTCTTGTGATGTGTCGAGACGGTGCATTAAATCCCAGACGAAGCTTTTACCGTTCTTATAGAATGAACGGACAGACAATGTACTCCATTTACTCCATTTCAGCAATTACT
The DNA here is from genome assembly GCF_034236695.1 of Oncorhynchus nerka. NCBI lineage: Eukaryota > Metazoa > Chordata > Actinopteri > Salmoniformes > Salmonidae > Oncorhynchus > Oncorhynchus nerka. Next base: position 61,911,032 of record NC_088397.1, on the reverse strand, counting down.
GGGGTGTGCTTTAGATATCATTATCAACATGTTCTTGGTCGTAGCGTTATCGGGAAAAAACTACAGGCACAAGCAAGAGCATGAATGAGTCGCAGGAGTAAATTGAAAGTCATTAATCCAGTGAGCTTTAAGTGACAGGTGGATTTCCCTTCAAACACAGGACATAGATGGCTGAGACAGACAGATCTTAAGGTGGACGGACGGGGCAAGTTGCTACTGACAGTGTCAAATCAAATTTCAAATCATATTGTATTTGTCACATACAAACCCTACTAAATGCTAACTTACAAGCCCTTAACCAACAATGCAGTTTAAGAAATAGAGTTAAGATAATTTTGACTAAATAAACTAAAGTAAAACATTTAATAAAAAAGTAACACAATAAAAGAACAATAACGAGGCTATATACAGGGGGTACCGGTATGGAGTCAATGTGCGGGGGTACAGGTTAGTCGAGGTACATGTAAGTAGAGGTAAAGGGACTATGCATGGATAATAAACAGAGTAGCAGCACTGTAAAAACAAAGGGGGGTCAATGTAAATAATCCGGTGGCCATTTGATGAATAGTTCAGTAGTCGTACGACTTTGGGGTAGAAGCTGTTAAGGCGTTCCGGTACCGCTTGCCGTGCGGAAGCAGAGAGATCAGCCTATGACTTGGATCACTGGTGTCTTTGACAATCGTTTGGGCCTTCCTCTACCACCATCTAGTATATAGGTCCTGGATGGCAGCAAGCTTGGCCCCAGTGGTGTACCTGGCCGTACGCACTACCCTCTTTAGGCGCCTTACGGTCAGATGCGGAGCCGTTGTCATACCAGGCAGTGATGCAACCAGGATGCTCTCGATGGTGCAGCTGTAGAACTTTTTAAGAATCTAGGGACTCATGCCAAATATTTTCAGTCTCCTGAGGGGGAAAAGGTTTTGTCGTGCCGTCTTCACGAGCGTCTTGGTGTGTTTGGACCATGATAGTTTGTTGGTGATGTGAACACCAAGGGACTTGAAACTCTTGACCAACTCCACTACATCCCCGTCAATGTGAATGGGGGCGTGTTCGGCCCTCCTTTTCCTATAGTCCACGATCAACTCCTTTGTCTTGTTCACGTTGAGGGAGAGGTTGTTGTCCTGGCACCACACTGTCAGTTTTCTGACCTCTGTGTCGCAGCGGTCTAATGCTTGAGGCATCACTACAGAGTCAGGTTCGATCCCGAGCTGTGTCACAGCTGGCCTCGACCGGGAGACCCATGAGGCAACGCACAATTGGCCCAGCGTCGCCCGGGTTAGGGGAGGGTTTGGCCGGCCGGGATGTCCTTGTCCCATCACACTCTAGCGACTCCTGTGGCGGGCAGGCACATGCACGCTGACACGGGCGCCAGTTGTACGGTGTGTCCTCTGCTTGCCTCAAAGTGAGCATAAAAGGCATTTAGCTCATCTGGGCAGCTCAAGTCTGGGTTTCCCTTTGTAGTCTGTAATAGTTTGCAAGCCACATCCGACAAGCATCAGAGCCGGTGTAGTAGGATTCGATCTTAGTCCTGTATGTGTGTGTGTGCGCACGCACACGTGTGCGAGTGTGTCTGACGGTGTGAGCAGCATGGAACATGAATCATAACTATGACATTCTGTTTACCGACTGTTTAAAGAGATTCCTAAAATACATTGCTGGTCATGGCACACACCACATATGTACACATACACACAGAACTACCTTAGTACAGCAGTGACATCATCACCTTCTCTACAACTAGACTGTTGCTACCCTTAACCCAAAGAAGCTGTCCCTTTCTGGTTTAATGGTACCAACAGTTGGACCATGGCATCGAGAGAGAGAAGCAAGATGGATGGCCCGTTGCCGTGACAAAAGAGAAACCAGTGGATCACAAATAACATTGTAAATACCACCAATATGTATCTGTTTATTTATTTATTTGTACTACAACTATTTGCACATTGCTAAAACACTGTACATAGCTGATAATATAACACTTGAAATGTCTATATTTTTCTAACGAGAGAGAGAGTGTGAGAGAAAGAGAAAGAGAGAGCGAGAGAGCGAAAGCAAGGGAAAGTGAGAGAGAGAGAGAGAGAGAGAGAGAGAAAGAGTGTGAGAGAGAGAGAAAGAGAGAGAGTGTGAGAGAGAAAGAGAGAGCGAGAGAGAGCGAAAGCAAGAGAAAGTGAGAGAGAGAGAGAGAGAGAGAGAGAGAGAGAGAGAGAGAGAGAGAGAGAGGGGAGAGAGAGAGCACTTGAGCATGTGAGCTTGGGTTACAAGGCCGGAAAGCTTCAGAATGAAAAATCACATTTTATAAATAAATCATCCACTGCCCAGTGATAGTCACGCACACACCCACGCACGCACACACGACCATCACAGCACGGGTTGGATTAGCACAGTGCCACATTTAAAGAGCAATGTGTGTATGTGCGTACAATCACCTCCAAAATGATCGACTCCCTTGATAAAGCAAAAAAGACTGTAGAAAATAAATAATACAAATACTGAGCTACATTGAATGCAATTTTTATTAAAATTATATTATTTTATACTACAATTTCTCAGAGTAACTGATGTTTAAAAGTAATATTTTTTTCTGAAAAAGATAAGTGTAAAAATTATCAGCACCCATTTTCAATACTTTGTGCACCCTCCCCCTGCGAGGATTACAGCCCCGAGACTTTTTCTAAAATGTTTTATGATATTGGAGAAAACATTGGGAGGGATCTTAGACCATTCCTCATTACATAATATTTCCAGATCCTTGATATCCTTCGGTCTGCGCTTATGGACTGCTCTCTTCAATTCAAACCACAGGTTTTTAATGTGGTTCAAGTCTGAAGATTGAGATGACTGAGATGGCCATTGCAAAACATTGATTTTATGGTAATTGAACCATTTCTTTGTGGATTTTGATGTGTGCTTGGGTTCATTGTCTTGTTGGTAGATCCACTTGCGGCCAAGTTTTAGCCTCCTTGCAGAGGCAACCTCGTTTTTGGCTAATGCATGCCAACAAAGCCACTACACAACACAACAGTAAACAATACATGAATTGCACTATAACGGTGACAAACGTTATGTAGTTAGAGCCTACATAAAGCTGTCTCAACAGCAGTGCCAACAACAGTCCCAACACCTTACCACTGCTACACCTGGCTATCAGAGGAGCCTTGTCTGGCAGAGAAACAGTTCATTCAGCCTCATTTACTGGCTTTAAAAAAAACAAAGCTGATATGGCTGACTTGCTTAAACAAATGTGTTTTTTAAAGATAATTGAGTTGTACAAACTATGGCATAAGGGGACAACAAGTGGATAAGAGGCAATCCATCATTTTGATTAAGAAATTAATGAGCGAGCTAGGACGGACGCAGTCAATATAACTATTTGTTCAGTAGTTTTAAAATGTACAGCAATAGAATTCAGAACGTGGGCCATTCTTACCGTGTTCTCCCTGTACACCAAGTCAGAACCGTAGGATAAATAAATGGGGCATATAAGCAGACAATGAAAGCTCTTACAATATTCAAAGATTACATTTCTCTAAAACACATTATAGGCTACATGTGCACCACCAAGTCAGAACAGTAGATGAAATTAAAAGGGGAAAATAGACCAAATTATTAGGGTGAGGCACATGGGCTACTAACAGCTTACTACACAACACAAACGTAGTATTCCTTTCTTAGTTACATTATACATATCTCCCTGGCATATTACATCATTTATGCAGCAGCATTCAACACATTTTTGGACTCATGTTGTTGTGCTGTGCTCACTTGAACAGGAAGGTGGCGCGGCGGTCCTTCATGGGCAAATTTTGTCATCAAAGTCTGCCATTCTTTGGATTTATAGTGTTTTCAAGACAACTGGTAACTCGGGAAAAAAACAAGGTTGAATCATGATGACGTCAGTGATCTTCAGGTCGTAGTTCTAGAAAGAGGCCCAAGTTCCCGACTTACAATTCCGAGTGGGATGACCATTCAAAATGTATTTTCCCAGTCAGAGCAACCAGACATGGGACCACACAACCACTCCACTGAATAGCAGGCTAGTGATTGCTTTTTCTACTGGCCGATGAGCACTGATACATTTCATCTATAATTTATCTTCATATGACAAGGATTAAAAAGGATTTGCCAGTAGATTGTTGACTTGATTCATGATGGTGACTGCTGGTCTAGCTTGCTAGCTAAGATTTTGAAAGTATGATGTTGACATGATCAGTCCAATCAAAGTTACTGTAGATATAACGTGACTTGACGTAATTTTAATTGTTGCCAACGGCCTTGGGCCTTCTTGGATGGGCACTTCTAATGTAACTCTATGGCAGCACCCAAGGCACTTGAATATTTTAGCTCTACCCTTAGAATTGGAGGTGATGAAGTGTCCCCATGAGTGACAGAACACTGAGCCAATCATGACGCAACTAGAAAACATTACCAACCCCGCTGTATTTTTCACTGGCTGCCCCACCACCACAGAAAGCACTGAGCTAGGCTGAAACACCTGCATGTTTGTATGCGGAGTTATTTACTCAATTACTATTCTTTTTTTTACATTGTTTGCAAACTAATATGTGACACATATTAATGCCAAAATAACATGCCAAAAAATAGCTCAAAAAGTGTGTCTCAAAAGAGGTGGGGCTCTGCCTCACTTACCCTGAATGATGGGTCACCACTGCTCCAAAACCATCTTCCTCAATATGTGCAAGATACATTTGTGTCCTCTACCAAGCAAGTTTACCAGGTTTACTGATTTATGAAGGTCAACAACCATTTGTCTCTTTTCTTTTGTTAGTTATTTGCTTTTCCCCATGGTGACGGATGACAAATGCACTTACAGTGCCTTGCGAAAGTATTTGGCCCCCTCGAACTTTGCGACCTTTTGACACATTTCAGGCTTCAAACATAAAGATATAAAACTGTATTTTTTTGTGAAGAATCAACAACAAGTGGGACACAATCATGAAGTGGAACGACATTTATTGGATATTTCAAACTTTTTTAACAAATCAAAAACTGAAAAATTGGGCGTGCAAAATTATTCAGCCCCTTTACTTTCAGTGCAGCAAACTCTCTCCAGAAGTTCAGTGAGGATCTCTGAATGATCCAATGTTGACCTAAATGACTAATGATGATAAATACAATCCACCTGTGTGTAATCAAGTCTCCGTATAAATGCACCTGCACTGTGATAGTCTCAGAGGTCCGTTAAAAGCGCAGAGAGCATCATGAAGAACAAGGAACACACCAGGCAGGTCCGAGATACTGTTGTGAAGAAGTTTAAAGCCGGATTTGGATACAAAAAGATTCCCCAAGCTTTAAACATCCCAAGGAGCACTGTGCAAGCGATAATATTGAAATGGAAGGAGTATCAGACCACTGCAAATCTACCAAGACCTGGCCGTCCCCCTAAACTTTCAGCTCATACAAGGAGAAGACTGATCAGAGATGCAGCCAAGAGGCCAATGATCACTCTGGATGAACTGCAGAGATCTACAGCTGAGGTGGGAGACTCTGTCCATAGGACAACAATCAGTCGTATATTGCACAAATCTGACCATTATGGAAGAGTGGCAAGAAGAAAGCCATTTCTTAAAGATATCCATAAAAAGTGTCATTTAAAGTTTGCCACGAGCCACCTGGGAGACACACCAAACATGTGGATGAAGGTGCTCTGGTCAGATGAAACCAAAATTGAACCTTTTGGCAACAATGCAAAACGTTATGTTTGGCGTAAAAGCAACACAGTTCATCACCCTGAACACACCATCCCCACTGTCAAACATGGTGGTGGCAGCATCATGGTTTGGGCCTGCTTTTCTTCAGCAGGGACTGGGAAGATGGTTAAAATTGATGGGAAGATGGATGGAGCCAAATACAGGACCATTCTGGAAGAAAACCTGATGGAGTCTGCAAAAGACCTGAGACTGGGACGGAGATTTGTCTTCCAACAAGACAATGATCCAAAACATAAAGCAAAATCTACAATGGAATGGTTCAAAAATAAACATACCCAGGTGTTAGAATGGCCAAGTCAAAGTCCAGACCTGAATCCAATCGAGAATCTGTGGAAAGAACTGAAAACTGCTGTTCACAAATGCTCTCCATCCAACCTCACTCAGCTCGAGCTGTTTTGCAAGGAGGAATGGGAAAAATTTTCAGTCTCTCGATGTGCAAAACTGATAGAGACATACCCCAAGCGACTTACAGCTGTAATCGCAGCAAAAGGTGGCGCTACAAAGTATTAACTTAAGGGGGCTGAATAATTGTGCACGCCAAATTTTTCAGTTTTTGATTTGTTAAAAAAGTTTGAAATATCCAATAAATGTCGTTCCACTTCATGATTGTGTCCCACTTGTTGTTGATTCTTCACAAAAAAATACAGTTTTATATCTTTATGTTTGAAGCCTGAAATGTGGCAAAAGGTCGCAAAGTTCAAGGGGGCCGAATACTTTCGCAAGGCACTGTACATGCGTGTTACCACATTTTTATTCCCCAATAAAACAGGAAAATATTTTATTTTCTTTGATTTTATTCATAAGACTCTTTAAGGATGCCAATAATTTGGACACCTATATTCTTGAGAATTGTTTTCATTACTTGTTAAACAAAATATCGTTCTCTGAGAAATTGTAATTGTAAAAATTGTAAACAATATCATTTTCACAATTATTTGAGCATATAATATTGCTCAGTATACTTATTATTTATTTTAATACAGTATTTTTAGCAAATCTTCATCCAATAGCTTTGGAGGTGACTGTATATGTTTGGCTTTATCTGTGATGTGCTTTCTGAGCCCATGTCACAGCGTTGTGAGAAGCCACTACATTTAACCCTTTCATATCGGGCCCTAACTCTTCAAATCAAATCAAACTTAGCATAGGAGAAAATCACAATTGACCCAAATCAGGAGGCCAAATGGACGTCAGAAACATGACGGCAATCATGGGTGTGTGTGTGTGTGTGCATGTGTGTTAGCATACGAGTATGTGTTGTGGCCTAGGCCTGGGGTTATTTTAGCCAGGGTTAACTATTTTTCTTTCTTTCTTTCTTTTTATTTAAATAGGCAAGTCAGTTAAGATCAAATTCTTATTTACAATGACGGCCTACCCAGGCCAAACCCAGACGATGCTGGGCCAATTGTGCGCCGCCCTATGGGACTCCCAATCACGGCCGGATGTGATGCAGCCTGGATTCGAACCAGGTACTGCAGTGATGCCTCTTGCACTGAGATGAAGTGTCTTAGATCACTGCGCCTCTCAACGGTGAAGAATGTGCAGGCTGTTCTGTGCTGGTACAGAGGCTCTGTGCTGTTACACTCTACAGCCCTAAGTGCCATTGTTAGACTCTGCTCTACTCTGCTGTCCCCTCCCCCTCCTCCTCCTTCCATCACTGGCCTTGGTACAGGAGGATCTCTCACTTCATGAGTCATACTTCCTCAACTCTGCCAGCCAGAGTGATGCAGCCAGGTACTGTACCAACCCTGAGCCAGGCACGCAGTGTGTGTGACTGTGAGTGCATATCTGTGTGTGTGTGTGTGTGTGTGTGTGTGTGTGTGTGTGTGTGTAGCCAGGTCATCCGTGATACAAGTCAGTATTCGACATCCATCCATGTCTGAGAACGTCCGGAGATGATGTGGAAAAACAGCCACTAGGCGCAACACTGTGTGCTGTTACCTTCAAGTAGGCCTCTGATTCCAAAGGTTGCAAGTTTGAATCTAGAGATAGAAAGTTGTCTTTAAGATTTTGGTTTTAAGCCGATCCCAAACCTTAACCCTTACCATTCAGAGTTAATGCCTAAACTGAACCTTATACACTTAGAATTTTGGATGACAGTAATTGATCAGCCATATGACCGCAGTCTACAGACGGCAAAAAAACATTAAAATAGCAAAAAATGATAATGATCATCTCCTTCGCTCCTGTTTGTGTTGCCATAGAAATAGACTGATAGAAATGACAATGTATTATATTTCTATGTGTGCTGGTGCTGCATTGATGTTGGATGTTGCCTAGGTATCCGAAGACTCATTTGCTAGTTTCTTGTTTCAGCAAGGAGCAACTAAGTTTCATCACCTTGTTAAGAGTCAATTTAACCACAGAAACGGACTCAACTGCACGAATGCCTAGCTGACTTCAGTCAGCTGTTCGTAAAAATAAAAATACATCCATAACCGTGTGTGTGGCCAGCCCTAGCGTGTGGCCAGCCCTAGCGTGTGGCCAGCCCTAGCGTGTGGCCAGCCCTAGCGTGTGGCCAGTCCCAGTGTGTGGCCAGCCCTAGCGTGTGGCCAGCCCTAGCGTGTGGCCAGCCCTAGCAGGTGGCCAGCCCTAGCGTGTGGCCAGCCCTAGCGTGTGGCCAGCCCTAGCAGGTGGCCAGCCCTAGCGTGTGGCCAGCCCTAGCGTGTGGCCAGCCCTAGCAGGTGGCCAGCCCTAGCGTGTGGCCAGCCCTAGCGTGTGGCCAGCCCTAGCGTGTGGCCAGTCCCAGTGTGTGGCCAGCCCTAGCGTGTGGCCAGCCCTAGCGTGTGGCCAGCCCTAGCAGGTGGCCAGCCCTAGCGTGTGGCCAGCAGAGCAGTCCCAGTGTGTGGCCAGCCCTAGCGTGTGGCCAGCCCTAGCATGTGGCCAGCCCTAGCGTGTGGCCAGTCCCAGTGTGTGGCCAGCCCTAGCGTGTGGCCAGCCCTAGCGTGTGGCCAGCAGAGCAGTCCCAGTGTGTGGCCAGCCCTAGCGTGTGGCCAGTCCCAGTGTGTGGCCAGCCCTAGCATGTGGCCAGCCCTAGCGTGTGGCCAGCCCTAGCGTGTGGCCATCCCTAGCGTGTGGCCAGCAGAGCAGTCCCAGTGTGTGAGCTCATGTGTTGTGAGGGTCTATAAATAATACAGATGACATCCGCCTGAAACGGCGGCGTGGAGCCACTGATGATGTCATAGAGGAACACCTGTCTGCCACTCTGCCATCTCAGAACCTTCTGGGAATAACTAGATTATGGGCTGGGTCTGAGACTGAGACAACAGTGACAGTGGGGAAGACGGAATGATCCCTGCTGAACACACACACACCACAGCCTTAACACTAATACTAAAGCTGAGCCTGATCAAAGGGTAAAACTAAAATGACATTAACTACAAAATGAATCTAACGCCCTCTTTGATGTTATAATGGCTTGTGAATGGGATTCATAATTAAAGACATGCTCCGGGACGTTGGCAACTAAGTCTTTTTTTAAAACCTCCCGCTTTGGGCTGGATTTGTCAATGTGTAGTTCATACAGTGCCTTCAGAAAGTATTCATATCCTTTGACTTATTGCACATTTTGTTGTGTTACAGCCTTGTTACTGCGCTTTGGCAGTAGATCAGCAAGTGCTTTCAAGGTTAAAACAACAGACAGGCGTTTGTGTTACCATCAGTAATACTGTAAAGCCTGATCTGAGACTGTAAGCGGAGATAGAAGTGGATTCTAATGCACACACACACAAAGTTGCTGATGGCTGGTGTCTGGGGTGGCAGAAGGTGTCAGGAAGTCAACACCAGATACTCCCTCCCCCGCCCCCCTTGTTTCCATGGAGACTAGATTCATGGGGCTCAGGAGGTGAGCTCGCTAGAGAAAACCCTGAGTTTGCACAACCACACACACACACACATACATACGTATACTGGTACTGTATGTATGTACTTCATTCACTAGGACGGAGGTGCATGTTGTGTTTTCGAGATTAAATCAATTCCAATTCTGTGCGTGTGCAAATACAGCAGAGCCCATAGAAGCCCTGCTTCTTAATCACTACCTGCCCTGCACAAAACCACTCAGTCACTATCAATTACACCTACTCAGGGCACATTAGAACACAATGGGGATTACTGCTGAGCACTAAACACCATTTGTCACACACATCTCCACACTTAACAGTGAGAGCTGCAGGGAGAGAGGGAGAGGGAGGGAAAGAGAGAGACAACAAGAGACAATGAGAGAGAGGGGGGGAGAGAGGGAGAGGGAGGGAAAGAGAGAGACAACAAGCGACAATGAGAGAGAGGGGGGAGAGGGAGGGAAAGAGAGAGAGATAGAAAGAGGGGCAGGCAGGAATGCAGTATATCATGATTGCTATGATAAAGTTGCTAGCCTTGAGTGGAGGAGGAATTGGAAAGCGAGGAGCATGCTTGTTTATGTGTGTGTGTGTGTGTGTGTGTGTTTGAAACCGATGGGACGGACACATAGTCTGCTGGGTCAGCATTAAACAGGAGCCATTCTGAGCTGTGTATTCCCACTGGGTTGGGGCAGGAAGAGCAAAGGGTCTGTGTGTGTGTGTGTGTCAGGAGAACGATGATGCACTGAGGGGAAAAAAGGTCAATACTGTACACATTCCAAGGACACTGGATAAGCCATCCCAACCAATAGAGCTATGGGAGTTTTTTTTAAATGTATTTAACTAGGCAAGTCAGTTAAGAACAAATTCTTATTTTCAATGACAGCCTAGGAACAGTGGGTTAACTGCCTTGTTCAGGGGCAGAACAGCAGATTTTGTATCTTGTCAGCTCGGGGATTCGATCTTGCAACCGTTCGGTTACTAGTCCAATGCTCTAACCACTAGGCTACGCAGGACCACATTAGAACCAGAGAGAGCAATGAGAATGGACAACCATGAAGGGACAATCACTAACGACTTATTTCTGTGTGTATTTCTAGGTAATGGCTATTTCACTGCTACACTTCCGACTATCCATGTTCCCTCTCTTCTTCCTCACAACTCCAGCATGAAAGAATGCATACGGTCTCCCTTTTTCTTCGCTTCTCTCTCCCCATCTCTTTCTCCCCTTGTCTCTCTAACCTCCTCCATCTCCCTCACCCTCAACATCTCTCCAACTCTCCCTCTCCTCCAGCCGTGCATAGTCGTTAAAGAGACAGGAATCTTAGTAATCTGGCAACCATGGAAACAGTTTGGTTTCAGGATCAGACACAAATCTATTTTTAAACAGAGAGGAGGAGGAGAGATGGGTGGACAGGGAGGAGAGGATAGGAGGAGTGGATGGGTGGAGAGGGAGGAGAGGATAGGAGGAGTGGATGGGTGGACAGGAGGAGAGGATAGGAGGAGTGGATGGGTGGAGAGGGAGGAGAGGATAGGAGGAGTGGATGGGTGGACAGGAGGAGAGGATAGGAGGAGTGGATGGGTGGAGAGGGAGGAGAGGATAGGAGGAGTGGATGGGTGGACAGGAGGAGAGGATAGGAGGAGTGGATGGGTGGACAGGAGGAGAGGATAGGAGGATGGGTGGATGGGTGGAGAGGAGGATGGGTGGACAGGAGAGAGGATAGGAGGAGTGGATGGGTGGACAGGAGGAGAGGATAGGAGGAGGGATGGGTGGACAGGAGGAGAGGATAGGAGGAGTGGATGGGTGGAGGGAGGAGAGGATAGGAGGAGAGGATGGATGGGTGGACAGCGAGGAGAGGATAGGAAGAGTGGATGGGTGGACAGCGAGGAGAGGATAGGAGGAGTGGATGGGTGGAGAGGGAGGAGAGGAGAGGAGGAGTGGATGGGTGGACAGGGAGGAGAGGATAGGAGGAGTGGATGGGTGGACAGGGAGGAGAGGATAGGAGGAGTGGATGGGTGGACAGGGAGGAGAGGATAGGAGGAGTGGATGGGTGGACAGGGAGGAGAGGATAGGAGGAGTGGATGGGTGGAGAGGGAGGAGAGGATGGGTGGACAGGGAGGAGAGGATAGGAGGAGGGATGGGTGGAGAGGGAGGAGAGGATAGGAGGAGTGGATGGGTGGAGAGGGAGGAGAGGATAGGAGGAGTGGATGGGTGGACAGGGAGGAGGATAGGAGGAGTGGATGGGTGGAGAGGGAGGAGAGGATAGGAGGAGTGGATGGGTGGAGAGGGAGGAGAGGATAGGAGGAGTGGATGGGTGGAGAGGGAGGAGAGGATAGGAGGAGTGGATGGGTGGACAGGGAGGAGAGGATAGGAGGAGTGGATGGGTGGACAGGAGGAGAGGATAGGAGGAGTGGATGGGTGGACAGGAGGAGAGGATAGGAGGAGTGGATGGGTGGAGAGGGAGGAGAGGATAGGAGGAGTGGATGGGTGGACAGCGAGGAGAGGATAGGAAGAGTGGATGGGTGGACAGCGAGGAGAGGATAGGAGGAGTGGATGGGTGGAGAGGGAGGAGAGGAGAGGAGGAGTGGATGGGTGGACAGGGAGGAGAGGATAGGAGGAGTGGATGGGTGGACAGGGAGGAGAGGATAGGAGGAGTGGATGGGTGGACAGGGAGGAGAGGATAGGAGGAGTGGATGGGTGGACAGGGAGGAGAGGATAGGAGGAGTGGATGGGTGGAGAGGGAGGAGAGGATGGGTGGACAGGGAGGAGAGGATAGGAGGAGTGGATGGGTGGAGAGGGAGGAGAGGATAGGAGGATTGGATGGGTGGAGAGGGAGGAGAGGATAGGAGGAGTGGATGGGTGGACAGGGAGGAGAGGATAGGAGGAGTGGATGGGTGGAGAGGGAGGAGAGGATAGGAGGAGTGGATGGGTGGAGAGGGAGGAGAGGATAGGAGGAGTGGATGGGTGGAGAGGGAGGAGAGGATAGGAGGAGTGGATGGGTGGACAGGGAGGAGAGGATAGGAGGAGTGGATGGGTGGACAGGGAGGAGAGGATAGGGAGGAGTGGATGGGTGGAGAGGAGGAGAGGATAGGAGGAGTGGATGGGTGGAGAGGGAGGAGAGGATAGGAGGAGTGGATGGGTGGAGAGGGAGGAGAGGATAGGAGGAGTGGATGGGTGGACAGGGAGGAGAGGATAGGAGGAGTGGATGGGTGGACAGGGAGGAGAGGATAGGAGGAGTGGATGGGTGGACAGGGAGGAGAGGATAGGAGGAGTGGATGGGTGGACAGGAGGAGAGGATAGGAGGAGTGGATGGGTGGAGAGGGAGGAGAGGATAGGAGGGGAGTGGATGGGTGGACAGGGAGGAGAGGATAGGAGGAGGGATGGGTGGACAGGGAGGAGAGGATAGGAGGAGTGGATGGGTGGAGAGGAGGAGAGGATAGGAGGAGTGGATGGGTGGACAGGGAGGAGAGGATAGGAGGAGTGGATGGGTGGAGAGGGAGGAGAGGATAGGAGGAGTGGATGGGTGGACAGGAGGAGAGGATAGGAGGAGTGGATGGGTGGAGAGGGAGGAGAGGATAGGAGGAGTGGATGGGTGGAGAGGGAGGAGAGGATAGGAGGAGTGGATGGGTGGACAGGGAGGAGAGGATAGGAGGGGAGGGATGGGTGGACAGGAGGAGAGATGGGTGGACAGGGAGGAGAGGATAGGAGGAGTGGATGGGTGGAGAGGGAGGAGAGGATAGGAGGAGTGGATGGGTGGAGAGGAGGAGAGGATAGGAGGAGTGGATGGGTGGAGAGGGAGGAGAGGATAGGAGGAGTGGATGGGTGGACAGGAGGAGAGGATAGGAGGAGTGGATGGGTGGAGAGGGAGGAGAGGATAGGAGGAGTGGATGGGAGGACAGGAGGAGAGGATAGGAGGAGTGGATGGGTGGACAGGAGGAGAGGATAGGAGGAGTGGATGGGTGGAGAGGGAGGAGAGGATAGGAGGAGTGGATGGGTGGACAGGAGGAGAGGATAGGAGGAGTGGATGGGTGGACAGGAGGAGAGGATAGGAGGAGTGGATGGGTGGAGAGGGAGGAGAGGATAGGAGGAGTGGATGGGTGGACAGGGAGGAGAGGATAGGAGGAGTGGATGGGTGGACAGGGAGGAGAGGATAGAAGGAGTGGATGGGTGGAGAGGGAGGAGAGGATAGGAGGAGTGGATGGGTGGACAGGGAGGAGAGGATAGGAGGAGTGGATGGGTGGAGAGGGAGGAGAGGATAGGAGGAGAGTGGATGGGTGGACAGGAGGAGAGGATAGGAGGAGGGATGGGTGGAGAGGGAGGGAGAGGATAGGAGGAGTGGATGGGAGGACAGGAGGAGAGGATAGGAGGAGTGGATGGGTGGACAGGAGGAGAGGATAGGAGGAGTGGATGGGTGGAGAGGGAGGAGAGGATAGGAGGAGTGGATGGGTGGACAGGAGGAGAGGAGTGGATGGGTGGAGAGGAGGAGAGGATAGGAGGAGTGGATGGGTGGAGAGGAGGAGAGGATAGGAGGAGTGGATGGGTGGAGAGGGAGGAGAGGATAGGAGGAGTGGATGGGTGGACAGGGAGGAGAGGATAGGAGGAGTGGATGGGTGGACAGGGAGGAGAGGATGGGTGGACAGGGAGGAGAGGATAGGAGGAGTGGATGGGTGGACAGGAGGAGAGGATAGGAGGAGTGGATGGGTGGAGAGGGAGGAGAGGATAGGAGGAGTGGATGGGTGGACAGGAGGAGAGGAGAGGAGGAGTGGATGGGTGGACAGGAGGAGAGGATAGGAGGAGTGGATGGGTGGACAGGGAGGAGAGGATAGGAGGAGTGGATGGGTGGACAGGAGGAGAGGAGAGGAGGAGTGGATGGGTGGACAGGAGGAGAGGATAGGAGGAGTGGATGGGTGGACAGGAGGAGAGGAGAGGAGGAGTGGATGGGTGGAGAGGGAGGAGAGGATAGGAGGAGTGGATGGGTGGACAGGGAGGAGAGGATAGGAGGAGTGGATGGTGGAGAGGGAGGAGAGGATAGGAGGAGTGGATGGGTGGACAGGAGGAGAGGATAGGAGGAGTGGATGGGTGGACAGGGAGGAGAGGATAGGAGGAGTGGATGGGTGGACAGGAGGAGAGGATAGGGGGAGTGGATGGGTGGAGAGGGAGGAGAGGATAGGAGGAGTGGATGGGTGGACAGGGAGGAGAGGATAGGAGGAGTGGATGGGTGGAGAGGAGGAGAGGATAGGAGGAGTGGATGGGTGGACAGGAGGAGAGGATAGGAGGAGTGGATGGGTGGACAGGGGGGAGAGGATAGGAGGAGTGGATGGGTGGACAGGGAGGAGAGGATAGAAGGAGTGGATGGGTGGAGAGGGAGGAGAGGATAGGAGGAGTGGATGGGAGGATAGGAGGAGAGGATAGGGGGAGTGGATGGGAGGACAGCGAGGAGAGGATAGGGGGAGTGGATGGGAGGAAAGGAGGAGTGGATAGGGGAAGTGGATGGATGGACAGGGAGGAGAGGATAGGAGGAGTGGATGGGAGGACAGCGAGGAGAGGATAGGGGGAGTGGATGGGTGGACAGGGAGGAGAGGATAGGATAGGGGAAGTGGATGGGAGGATAGGAGGAGTGGATAGGGGGAGTGGATGCGAGGATAGGAGGAGTGGATAGGGGAGGAGTGGATGGATGGACAGGGAGGAGAGGATAGGAGGAGTGGATGGGTGGAGTGGATGGGAGGACAGCGAGGAGAGGATAGGAGGAGTGGATGGGTGGACAGGGAGGAGAGGATAGAAGGAGTGGATGGGTGGAGAGGAGGAGAGGATAGGAGGAGTGGATGGGAGGATAGGAGGAGAGGATAGGGGAGTGGATGGGAGGACAGCGAGGAGAGGATAGGGGGGTGTGGATGGGAGGAAAGGAGGAGTGGATAGGGGAAGTGGATGGATGGACAGGGAGGAGAGGATAGGAGGAGTGGATGGGAGGACAGCGAGGAGAGGATAGGGGAGAGATGGGTGGACAGGGAGGAGAGGATAGGATAGGGAAGTGGATGGGAGGATAGGAGGAGTGGATAGGGGGAGTGGATGCGAGGATAGGAGGAGTGGATAGGGGAGTGGATGGATGGACAGGGAGGAGAGGATAGGGAGGAGTGGATGGGTGGAGTGGATGGGAGGACAGGGAGGAGAGGATAGGAGGAGTGGATGGGTGGACAGGGAGGAGAGGATAGGAGGAGTGGATGGGTGGAGTGGATGGAGGACAGGGAGGAGAGGATAGGAGGAGTGGATGGGTGGACAGGGAGGAGAGGATAGGAGGAGTGGATGGGTGGAGAGGGAGAGAGAGGATAGGAGGAGTGGATGGGTGGAGAGGGAGGAGAGGATAGGAGGAGTGGATGGGTGGAGAGGGAGGAGAGGATAGGAGGAGTGGATGGGTGGACAGGGAGGAGAGGATAGGAGGAGTGGATGGGTGGACAGGAGGAGAGGATAGGAGGAGTGGATGGGTGGAGAGGGAGGAGAGGATAGGAGGAGTGGATGGGTGGACAGGAGGAGAGGATAGGAGGAGTGGATGGGTGGACAGGAGGAGAGGATAGGAGGAGTGGATGGGTGGAGAGGGAGGAGAGGATAGGAGGAGTGGATGGTGGACAGGGAGGAGAGGATAGGAAGAGGATGGGTGGACAGCGAGGAGAGGATAGGAGGAGTGGGATGGGTGGAGAGGGAGGAGAGGAGAGGAGGAGTGGATGGGTGGACAGGGAGGAGAGGATAGGAGTGGATGGGTGGAGGAGGAGTGGATGGGTGGACAGGGAGGAGAGGATAGGAGGGATGGTGGACAGAGGGATGGGTGGACAGGGAGGAGAGGATAGGAGGAGTGGATGGGTGGACAGGGAGGAGAGGATAGGAGGAGTGGATGGGTGGAGAGGGATAGGAGAGGATGGGTGGACAGGGAGGAGAGGATAGGAGGAGGGATGGGTGGACAGGGGAGGAGAGGATAGGAGGAGTGGATGGGTGGACAGGGAGGAGAGGATAGGAGGAGTGGATGGGTGGACAGGAGGAGAGGATAGGAGGAGTGGATGGGTGGACAGGGAGGAGAGGATAGGAGGAGTGGATGGGTGGACAGGGAGGAGAGGATAGGAGGAGTGGATGGGTGGACAGGGAGGAGAGGATAGGAGGAGTGGATGGGTGGAGAGGAGGAGAGGATAGGAGGAGTGGATGGGTGGAGAGGGAGGAGAGGATAGGAGGAGTGGATGGGTGGAGAGGGAGGAGAGGATAGGAGGAGTGGATGGGTGGACAGGGAGGAGAGGATAGGAGGAGGGATGGGTGGACAGGGAGGAGAGGATAGGAGGAGGGATGGGTGGACAGGGAGGAGAGGATAGGAGGAGTGGATGGGTGGACAGGGAGGAGAGAGATAGAGGAGATGGGTGGACAGGAGGAGAGGATAGGAGGAGTGGATGGGTGGACAGGGAGGAGAGGATAGGAGGAGTGGATGGGTGGACAGGGAGGAGAGGATAGGAGGAGTGGATGGGTGGACAGGGAGGAGAGGATAGGAGGAGTGGATGGGTGGACAGGGAGGAGAGGATAGGAGGAGTGGATGGGTGGAGAGGAGGAGAGGATAGGAGGAGTGGATGGGTGGAGAGGGAGGAGAGGATAGGAGGAGTGGATGGGTGGAGAGGGAGGAGAGAATAGGAGGAGTGGATGGGTGGACAGGGAGGAGAGGATAGGAGGAGTGGATGGGTGGACAGGGAGGAGAGGATAGGAGGAGTGGATGGGTGGACAGGGAGGAGAGGATAGGAGAGGAGTGGATGGGTGGACAGGGAGGAGAGGATAGGAGGAGTGGATGGGTGGACAGGGAGGAGAGGATAGGAGGAGTGGATGGGTGGACAGGGAGGAGAGGATAGGAGGAGTGGATGGGTGGAGAGGAGGAGAGGATAGGAGGAGTGGATGGGTGGAGAGGGAGGAGAGGATAGGAGGAGTGGATGGGTGGAGAGGGAGGAGAGGATAGGAGAGGAGTGGATGGGTGGACAGGAGGAGAGGATAGGAGGAGGGATGGGTGGAGAGGGAGGAGAGGATAGGAGGTGTGGATGGGTGGAGAGGAGGAGAGGATAGGAGGAGTGGATGGGTGGAGAGGAGGAGAGGATAGGAGGAGTGGATGGGTGGACAGGGAGGAGAGGATAGGAGGAGGAGTGGATGGGTGGACAGGGAGGAGAGGATGGGTGGACAGGGAGGAGAGAGATAGGAGGAGAGTGGATGGGTGGACAGGAGGAGAGGATAGGAGGAGTGGATGGGTGGAGAGGGAGGAGAGGATAGGAGGAGTGGATGGGTGGACAGGGAGGAGAGGATAGGAGGAGTGGATGGGTGGAGAGGAGGAGAGGATAGGAGGAGTGGATGGGTGGACAGGGAGGAGAGGATAGGGAGGAGTGGATGGGTGGAGAGGGAGGAGAGGATAGTAGGAGTGGATGGGTGGACAGGAGGAGAGGATAGGAGGAGTGGATGGGTGGAGAGGGAGGAGAGGATAGGAGGAGTGGATGGGAGGACAGGAGGAGAGGATAGGAGGAGGGATGGGTGGACAGGAGGAGAGGATAGGGAGGGAGGAGTGGATGGGTGGAGAGGGAGGAGAGGATAGGAGGAGTGGATGGGTGGACAGGAGGAGAGGGGAGGGATGGGTGGAGAGGGAGGAGAGGATAGGAGGAGTGGATGGGTGGAGAGGAGGAGAGGATAGGAGGAGTGGATGGGTGGAGAGGAGGAGAGGATAGGAGGAGTGGATGGGTGGACAGGGAGGAGAGGATAGGAGGAGTGGATGGGTGGACAGGGAGGAGAGGATGGGTGGACAGGGAGGAGAGGATAGAGGAGGGTGGATGGGTGGACAGGAGGAGAGGATAGGAGGAGTGGATGGGTGGAGAGGAGGAGAGGATAGGAGGAGTGGATGGGTGGACAGGAGGAGAGGAGAGGAGGAGTGGATGGGTGGACAGGAGGAGAGGATAGGAGGAGTGGATGGGTGGACAGGGAGGAGAGGATAGGAGGAGTGGATGGGTGGACAGGAGGAGAGGAGAGGGAGGAGGAGGATGGGTGGACAGGAGGAGAGGATAGGAGGAGGGATGGGTGGACAGGAGGAGAGGAGAGGAGGAGTGGATGGGTGGAGAGGGAGGAGAGGATAGGAGGAGGGATGGGTGGACAGGGAGGAGAGGATAGGAGGAGTGGATGGGTGGAGAGGGAGGAGAGGATAGGAGGAGTGGATGGGTGGACAGGAGGAGAGGATAGGAGGAGTGGATGGGTGGACAGGGAGGAGAGGATAGGAGGAGTGGATGGGTGGACAGGAGGAGAGGATAGGGGGAGTGGATGGATGGACAGCGAGGAGAGGATAGGGGCGTGGATAGGTGGACAGGGAGGAGAGGATAGGAGGAGTGGATGGGAGGATAGGAGGAGAGGATAGGGGGAGTGGATGGGAGGACAGCGAGAGAGAGGATAGGGGAGTGGATGGGAGGATAGGAGGAGTGGATAGGGAAGTGGATGGATGGACAGGGAGGAGAGGATAGGAGGAGTGGATGGGAGGACAGCGAGGAGAGGATAGGGGGAGTGGATGGGTGGACAGGGAGGAGAGGATAGGATAGGGGAAGTGGATGGGAGGATAGGAGGAGTGGATAGGGGGAGTGGATGCGAGGATAGGAGGAGTGGATAGGGGGAGTGGATGGATGGACAGGGAGGAGAGGATAGGAGGAGTGGATGGGTGGAGTGGATGGGAGGACAGCGAGGAGAGGATAGGAGGAGTGGATGGGTGGACAGGGAGGAGAGGATAGGAGGAGTGGATGGGTGGACAGGGAGGAGAGGATAGGAGGAGTGGATGGGTGGACAGCGAGGAGAGGATAGGAGGAGTGGATGGGTGGACAGGGAGGAGAGGATAGGGGGAGTGGATGGGAGGACAGGAGGAGTGGATAGGGGGAGTGGATGGGTGGACAGGAGGAGAGGATAGGGGAGTGGATGGATGGACAGCGAGGGAGGATAGGGGGCGTGGATAGGTGGACAGGGAGGAGAGGATAGGAGGAGTGGATGGGAGGATAGGAGGAGAGGATAGGGGGAGTGGATGGGAGGACAGCGAGGAGAGGATAGGGGGAGTGGATGGGAGGATAGGAGGAGTGGATAGGGGAAGTGGATGGATGGACAGGGAGGAGAGGATAGGAGGAGTGGATGGGAGGACAGCGAGGAGAGGATAGGGGGAGTGGATGGGTGGACAGGGAGGAGAGGATAGGATAGGGGAAGTGGATGGGAGGATAGGAGGAGTGGATAGGGGGAGTGGATGGATGGACAGCGAGGAGGTATTTGGTATTTGTCGGGGAGGTGTGAAGTTTGAGGGTCCGGTGTCTGGGAGAGAGGCTGCCTGGAAGTTACTTCAGCTTCGGCAGGACACCCTCAGTGTGGCAGACTATGAACCTGTACGTTTCTCCAGCTTCGGCAGGACTCCCTCAGTGTGGCAGACTATGAACCTGGAAGTTACTCCAGCTTCGGCAGGACACCCTCAGTGTGGCAGACTATGAACCTGGAAGTTACTCCAGCTTCGGCAGGACACCCTCAGTGTGACAGACTATGAACCTGGAAGTTACTCCAGCTTCGGCAGGACATCCTCAGTGTGGCAGACTATGAACCTGGAAGTTACTCCAGCTTCGGCAGGACACCCTCAGTGTGGCAGACTATGAACCTGGAAGTTACTCCAGCTTCGGCAGGACACCCTCAGTGTGGCAGACTATGAACCTGGAAGTTACTCCAGCTTCGGCAGGACACCCTCAGTGTGACAGACTATGAACCTGGAAGTTACTCCAGCTTCGGCAGGACATCCTCAGTGTGGCAGACTATGAACCTGGAAGTTACTCCAGCTTCGGCAGGACACCTTCAGTGTGGCAGACTATGAACCTGGAAGTTACTCCAGCTTCGGCAGGACACCTTCAGTGTGGCAGACTATGAACCTGGAAGTTACTCCAGCTTCGGTAGGACACCCTCAGTGTGGCAGACTATGAACCTGGAAGTTACTCCAGCTTCGGCAGGACACCCTCAGTGTGGCAGACTATGAACCTGGAAGTTACTCCAGTTTCGGCAGGACATCCTCAGTGTGACAGACTATGAACCTGGAAGTTACTCCAGCTTCGGCAGGACACCTTCAGTGTGGCAGACTATGAACCTGGAAGTTACTCCAGCTTCGGCAGGACACCCTCAGTGTGGCAGACTATGCGATGGAGTTCCGTACGCTAGCAGCGGAGGATACCTGGAACCCGGATGCGCTGCTCGTCACGTTCCTGCATGGATTATCGGAGGAGGTAAAGGATGAGCTGGCAGTCAGAGAACTACTGACAGATCTCGACTCACTCATCACTTTAACCATCCGGATCGATGGTCGGCTATGGGAACGTAGGAGGGAAAATAGGTCTGATTGCGGTCCCAATCGCTCACTCAGGGATCCCACCTGGCATCTGATGAACTCCGGAAGTCCCCGGCGTCTACGTCCCTGACAGGTCCCGAGCTTACCCAAGTGCCTCCGGAGACTGCTGATTCATCTCTTCCCGAGCCGATGCAGCTCGGCAGGGCTAAGCTGTCTCCAGTCGAACGAGTACGCAGACTTGAGACCCAGAGTTGTCTGTATTGCGGTACTGCTGGTTATTTTGTGTCTACCTGTCCCTTCAAGAGACCTAGCTCATTTGTTGGAGTGAGTACACTGGTGGGTCTTAAAGATAATTGTTCTTCTCGCCCCCCTCTCCATGCCACCCTGCTGCGACCAGGCAAAGTCTCTCCAGGTACTCATTGACTCGGGGGCTGATTACTCTGACGTCCGAGCTGGGCATCCCCACTCAACCCCTCTCCATTCCCATGGGTGCTAGAGCGCTGAATGAGCGGTCACCCACCGGATCACTCCCGTCAACCTACGAGTGTTGGGGAACCACAACGAGACGATCCAATTCCTGCTGGTTGAGTCGTTGCAGGTTTCCGTGGTATTGGGATTCTCTTGGCTCAAGCGACCCAATCCCTACATTGACTTTGCTACTGGTGCCATTGTGGGCTGGAGCCAGTCCTGCCACACTGATTGCCTGAAGTCAGCTCTGCCTGCCCCGGGATGTCTTCCTGGGGGATTGGAAATTGCCCTGGACCTCTCTGCCAACGGCGCAGAGTACCAGGACCTTCGGGAGGGATTCAGTAAGGCTCAGGCCACTTAGCTTCCGCAGCAAGCAGTATCCAAGAAGGTCAAGCCTGAGGCGCTGGCACGCTGCTATAGTGCTGCGGCTACACCCCTGGAAGCCGAGACCTTTCCTGCCCAGCTCCAAGATCATTAGCCCATCTGTCGCCCCGTACCCTCCGTATTTTTCCTACCTTTTCTGTGTCTAGAGTCAAAACCATGTCTGACTGCTCCTTGTCTTCTGTTTCTAGGCCCATCCCTCCCACCCATGCATCGATGTCCCTGAGCCTGCCTGCCTGCCGTACTGTACCTTTGCTCCACCTCTGGATTACCAACCTCTGCCTGACCTGACACTGAGCCTGCCTGCCGTCCTGTAACTTGGCCTCAACTCTAGATTATCGACCCCCTGCCTGACTTGACCTGTCGTTTACCTGCCCCTGTTGCAATAAACATTGTTACGTCACACAGACTGCACTTAGGTCTTACCATGGTGAAATCCCTGAGTGGTTTCCTTCCTCTCCGGCAACTGAGTTAGTAAGGACGCCTGTATCTTTGTAGTGACTGGGTGTATTGATCAAATAAAAAAAAACATTTGGTCACATATACAGGATTAGCAGATGTTATTGCGAGTGTAGCGAAATGATTGTGCTTCTAGTTCCGACAGTGCAGTAATATCTAACAATTCCAAAAATATTTTCTGGGCTAACAATGTAAGAAATAATACATAACAAATACTGCATAGTTTCCAGAGGCGACCCTCTCTGTTGGCGCCATCCAAAGTGTAATTTATTACCTCACCATGCTCAAAGGGAAATGCAATGTCTACTGTTGGTCATTTTTTTATGTACACCTACCAATAGGTGCCCTTCGAGGCATTGAAAAACCTCCCTGGTCTTTGTGGTTCAATCTTTTTGAAATTAACTGCTCAACTGAGTTAAGTCAGCTAGAAAAGGAGCATAGAAATGGCTTCTCTATCCACCCCGCTTGAACGTCACACCATACTACATGAGAGAGAGAGAGATTAGGCTCAGGAGAAGAGAGGGAGAAAAGGCGAATGGAAAGATGGGATGAAATTGAAGAGGCTGGGGAAGGAAAAGTGAGGGTGGGACAGAAGTAGAGAGAGTGAGAGGAGAGATGGTTCTGTCTGACTCAGGATATGGAGTGAGCTCAACATGACCTTTACATAACACGACCAGTAGGGTTGGGAGGAATCCAGAATTTCATACCGTCATAACGTGTCTGTACCATACCGGGGTGCACACAATGGTTTCAAATAACAATTTAGGCAACAGAGATCTTGATCCAGGAGTGGGATGAATGTCTCTGCTGTTGCCAAGAAGCTTGATCTTAGCTAGCGAGTTAGCAAACCAAATACATAGCTGGAGCCCTGAGCTAGATATCATTTATTTGACACATCTTATATTTCATATAGTTATACTTAATTTCTAGTTTATAAGCAGTGGTGTAGCACACACCCCCGTGACAAAAACATTGTCCAAGCCTAACAACCTGGGGCACTGCTCCTCACACACACACAGCGTGCTGACGTGTTCACATAAACACACACACAGCGTGCTGACGTGTTCACATAAACACACACACAGAGCGTGCTGACGTGTTCACATAAACACACACACACTGCGTGCTGACGTGTTCACATAAACACACACACACTGCGTGCTGACGTGTTCACATAAACACACACACACACTGCGTGCTGACGTGTTCACATAAACACACACACACAGAGCGTGCTGACGTGTTCACATAAACACACACACAGTGCGTGCTGACGTGTTCACATAAACACACACACACTGCGTGCTGACGTGTTCACATAAACACACACACACTGCGTGCTGACGTGTTCACATAAACACACACACAGTGCGTGCTGACGTGTTCACATAAACACACACACACTGCGTGCTGACGTGTTCACATAAACACACACACAGAGCGTGCTGACGTGTTCACATAAACACACACACACTGCGTGCTGACGTGTTCACATAAACACACACACACACAGAGCGTGCTGACGTGTTCACATAAACACACACACAGTGCGTGCTGACGTGTTCACATAAACACACACACAGCGTCCGCACGCACACACACACAGAGCGTGCTGACGTGTTCACATAAACACACACACACCGAGCGTGCTGACGTGTTCACATAAACACACACACAGCGTGCTGACGTGTTCACATAAACACACACACAGAGCGTGCTGACGTGTTCACATAAACACACACAGCGTGCTGACGTGTTCACATAAACACACACACAGAGCGTGCTGACGTGTTCACATAAACACACACACAGAGCGTGTTGACGTGTTCACATAAACACACACACAGCGTGCTGACGTGTTCACATAAACACACACACAGAGCGTGCTGACGTGTTCACATAAACACACACAGCGTGCTGACGTGTTCACATAAACACACACACAGAGCGTGCTGACGTGTTCACATAAACACACACACAGAGCGTGCTGACGTGTTCACATAAACACACACACACAGAGCGTGCTGACGTGTTCAGTTAAACACACACACAGAGCGTGCTGACGTGTTCACTTAAACACACACAGAGCGTGCTGACGTGTTCACATAAACACACACACACAGAGCGTGCTGACGTGTTCACATAAACACACACACACACACAGAGCGTGCTGACGTGTTCACATAAACACACACACAGCGTGCTGTTCACATACACACACACAGTGTGCTGCGTGTTCACATAAACACACACAGCGTGCTGACGTGTTCACATAAACACACACACACAGCGTGCTGATGTGTTCACATAAACACACACACACAGCGTGCTGACGTGTTCACATAAACACACACACACAGCGTGCTGACGTGTTCACATAAACACACACACAGTGCGTGCTGACGTGTTCACATAAACACACACACAGTGCGTGCTGACGTGTTCACATAAACACACACACAGCGTGCTGACGTGTTCACATAAACACACACACACACAGCGTGCTGACGTGTTCACATAAACACAAACACAGAGCGTGCTGACGTGTTCACATAAACACACACACACAGAGCGTGCTGACGTGTTCACATAAACACACACACAGAGCGTGCTGACGTGTTCACATAAACACACACACACACAGTGTGCGCGAACACACACACACACACACACTCAAATATAGAGCACAATACTTCACATGCGCACACTCAGGCACACAAACAGGCAATAACACACACTATACACATATCTTAACCTTGTGTTAGTCTCCGGCTCACCAGTTGAGCAGTGTAGTGTGGACACACACACACACACACACACACACACACACACACACACACACACACACACACACACACACACACACACACACACATTCTGTCACAGTGCTAGGGGAAACATTCTCTGTTGTCTCCTTAGACAGCAGCCCTGCATGATTGCTTTGGACCATCTCCCCTGAACTAAACTAGGCCATGTGTCTGTGTGAGTGTTAAAAAGAGCAAGGGGTGAAAGGGGAGGGAGACAGAGGGAAGGCAGCATACTGTAAATGATTTATTCTTGCACTAAGGCAGGCCATGTCACTCACCCATTATTCTAATTTTGCTTCCAATGCTTATTGACCTTCATCAGAGAGAGAGAGATGGGCCTAGCATGTCTGTATGGAAATGGAGTGTGTCTGTAATCAGAGGGGTATGGGGGAGGGTAGCAGTTGTGCCTATTAGTAGTGTAATTAAATGAAATACATGTGGTCTTTACAGTGCTCTATGGGCAAACACCCCCTGTCCACTCAGGACATCCTCTTAACAGTTGTTCATCATCATCTCCACATACTCCAATCAAATATACGTTCACTCGCACACGCAAACAATCAGATGTGTTCAGGCACAGAACTCTGATGTCACAGGCCCACTGGACCTCCTCTCATTTAATGAGCAGGCTTTGATCATCATGGTTGTGTGAATGTGCCTAATATACTTACTGTCAGGTATCAGCACTGACAATGTGTATGTGTGTATGACCCAGCCCCCCCCCCCCCCCCTACCCACTAAGACACCGACCTCCAGTTAGGTATGGAGCACGGCAAGTAGAGGAAGACAAAGTACTATCTGACACAGAGTTGACGAATAGACCCCTCATCACAGCACTCTTCAACCCTGCACTACTGATAAGACAGAGGGAGAGGAGGGGGCAAGAGAGAGGAGAGGGGGTAGTTCCATTGCTAGGGATGGATGAACCCAGATTGGTTGGACGTCAGTTGTCTGTGAGTGATGATATTAGCCCAGTTAAAGACTTAATGGAGTTGCATGATCCCTGCCCTGCTCTCTCCATGGAAGCATGAACACAAGCTTACCCAGTCTCTGTGCATGTCTACCAGGCCACAGATGTACAGTAAGATGCCCTCGCAGTCTCTCTGCAACCCATGACCTTCTACCTCACTGCTCTTTCATATTAGACCACACACACACACACACACACGCATGCACACATTGGTACACACATTGGTACACACACACACACACACACACAGGCCTTCCCCCAATGCCTGTCAAGCCAGACATGAACCTACCCAGGGTGACTGGTACAGTCCAGGATTTATTTATGACACTGTGGGGGAGTGTCTGTGCTACTGTGTATAGTCTATAGATCTGGTGTGCGTGTGTGTTTCTGACTGCATATGACTCTGACTGTAGCTGGTCTGATGATGCATGATGGAAGTCCCTTCAGCATGACTTCAAGACAGTTCCCAGCTATTATATGGTTCCTCTTATTCAGAACAGCCTTGTCCCTGGTTCGGCATTCAACAAGAACTCAGTGGATGTTTGCTATGGGCTACTCCTGCCTGGTGGAGAGGTCAGAATAAACACAGACAAGAGAACAAGCCAGAGAATGGAGAGCAAAATGGCGATGGAGGGAATCTCAATGGTTTAATTTCAGAGGGGTGTGAGGTTGATTGTAACAGTGAGGCTGATGAAGTAAATGCATTTTTGTTGCCAAAGTTTGGCTTTTTATTAGCAGTGAGGAATAACAGTCCTACAATATATAAAATATTTACCAAAACAACAAAGAACATAAACTTGATCAAATACGAGCTTGCTTCAATCATGCATGAAAACATGGCAGTATGCCGACCTGTTACTGTATATATATTTTTATTGAACCTTTATTTAACTAAGCAAGTCAGTTAAGAACAAATTCTTATTTAGAATGAAGGTTCAGGAACAGTGGGTTAACCACTGTTAACAATTGTGATGACCTTTGCAAAGGAAGATTACCCTTGCAAATAGAAACTCTCGGCCAAACACTCCCTTCTGCTAATTTCACCCGTGTTAATCATGGCCAAAAAGCTACGTTTTGTTTTCATAAATTTTTCCAATATATCAAATCAAATCAAGCTTAATTCATACAGCACATTTCAGACATGTAATTGAACACAATATGCTTCATAGGAAATAATAAATAAAAACAAAATGGAAATATTCACTAGACAACAAACATAGGAGGATTTTTTTTTAAATAACAATAAAACTGAATGATTTAAAAGCATCCTAAGGAAAAGCAAAGATAAAAAAAATGTCAACAGTTTCGACCTCCCTCAGGTTCTCTGGCAGGCTATTCCAGAGGCTGGGGGCATAGTAAATAAAGACTGCCTCTCCATGCCTCTTGGTCCCCCTCAGGTTCTCTGGCAGGCTATTCCAGAGGCTGGGGGCATAGTAAATAAAGGCTGTCTCTCCATGCCTCTTGGTCCCCCTCAGGTTCTCTGGCAGGCTATTCCAGAGGCTGGGGGCATAGTAAATAAAGGCTGCCTCTCCATGCCTCTTGGTCCCCCTCAGGTTCTCTGGCAGGCTATTCCAGAGGCTGGGGGCATAGTAAATAAAGGCTGCCTCTCCATGCCTCTTGGTCCCCCTCAGGTTCTCTGGCAGGCTATTCCAGAGGGTGGGGGCATAGTAAATAAAGACTGCCTCTCCATGCCTCTTGGTTCTAGGCTTTGGGATAGTTAAAAGGCCAGAAAACCTGAGTGACCTACTGGGTGCAGAGACCTTAAAACCGGTGTGCTCTTAGTCTGGTCTTGGTCAGTACCCATGCTGCAGCATTCTGCATGTTTTGCAGTTGACCAATGGCTTTCTTGGGTAGACCAGACAGGAGCGCATTACAGTAGTCAAGCCTGCTTGTAATAAAAGGATGAATGAGTCTCTCTGTATCAGCCTGAGAGAAAAATGGCCGCACTTTGGCAATGTTCGTCAGGTGATAAAAAGCTGGAGGAAGTTGTGAGCCATCATAGTATTTAAATCACTAATACAGTCTAGCAATTTATCCATAGAGCTAAAATCCTCTGGTGACACAGAAATGTAAAGTTGAGTATCAATGCTGTGTTTTCTGATAACGCTGCAAAGGGGTAACATATATAAACTGAACAGTACTGGACCCAACATTGAACCTTGTGGAACAGCACGTGATATGTATTTTCTCTGAGTTATGATCACCATGGGTGACAAACTCTCGACCGGTTAAATAGGTCCTAAACCAATTCAGAACTGGACTGGAGAGGCCAACCCACCTCTTCAGTCTGTCCAGAAGGACATCATGGTCAACAGTGTCGAATGCAGCACTTAAAACTAAGAGTACAATGACATAGAGATGTTTGGCATCTGTGTTAGCTCTAATACCATGTCCCACTTTAACTAAGGCTGTGTCTGTGCTGTGGTGGGCACGAACACCAGACTGGAATTATTCACAAATTAAGTTAGAATTTTCCTTAAAAATGGAAGGTTGGAGATTGGCAGAGAAATTCTAAAAGCTGAAGAATGTAAGCAATTTTTACTTTGTGGCTGTGGAATCTAGTTGAAACTGTTTGTCATCCGCACATGGGCTTGAAAATCACTGCATCAGTTTAAGCACCGCCTCCGCACAATCCTGATTTGTCTAAATAATCAATGACAAAAACCCAAAACCAGGAACTACTGCTGATCATAATCACAAATACATTTCTACATGAGCCTTGACAGATTCTCGCCATTTAATGTCCACGAAAAATCTGTCCACTGTAAAAGTACAGTAGCATTACAGGTGTGTTACTGGAGGTGTCGACAGAAGGAGACATTATCTCCTGCTTCAGCAGGGTCCCACTGGGCACAAACTGGTTGAATCAACATTGTTTCAATGTCATTTGTGCAGTGGAAAAGTAATCAACGTAAACTGTTGTTTTGAGGGTGAAATTTCAACCACAGGACTGTCATCATGGTAACCAAATTTCAACATAGACAAACCTTGCAAAATATGTTGAATTTGTACCTTTTAAACAACATCAGATTTTCCACTATCAGAAAAATAACAATAGGCTTAGGCAGCATCTCCTTCTGGAGAACTCCACGGACAATTCCTTCAACCTCATGGCTTGGTTTTTGCTCTGACATGCACTGTCAACGGTGGGACCAAATCATGTCCAATCAATTGAATTTACCACAGGTGGACTCCAATCAAGTTGTAGAAACATCTCAAGGATGATCACTAGAAACAGGATTGCCCTGAGCTCAATTTCAAGTGTCACAGCAAAAAATCTGAGTACTTATTTAAAAAGCTTTTTATTTAATTTTAAATACATTCGCAAACATTTCTAAAAACCTGTTTTTGCATTTTGCGGTATTGTATATAGATTGACGATAAACAATAATATTTTACCAATATTAGAATAACGGCAGTAAAGTAACAAAATGCGGTAAAAGTCAATCGGTCTGAATACTTTCCGAATGCACCATATACAGTGGGGCAAAAAAGTATTTAGTCAGCCACCAATTGTGCAAGTTCTCCCACTTAAAAAGATGAGATAGGCCTGTAATTTTAATCATATGTACACTTCAACTATGACAGACAAAATGAGGAATAAAAATCCAGAAAATCACATTGTAGGATTTTTAATGAATTTATTTGCAAATTATGGTGGAAAATAAGTATTTGGTCAATAACAAAAGTTTCTCAATAGTTTGTTATATACCCTTTGTTGGCAATGACAGAGGTCAAACGTTTTCTGTAAGTCTTCACAAGGTTTTCACACACTGTTGCTGGTATTTTGGCCCATTCCTCCATGCAGATCTCCTCTAGAGCAGTGATGTTTTGGGGCTGTTGCTGGGCAACACGGACTTTCAACTCCCTCCAAAGATTTTCTATGGGGTTGAGATCTGGAGACTAGCTAGGCCACTCCAGGACCTTGAAATCCTTCGTTGCCCGGGCGGTGTGTTTGGGATCATTGTCATGCTGAAAGACCCAGCCACGCTTCATCTTCAATGCCCTTGCTGATGGAAGGAGGTTTTCACTCAAAATCTCACGATACATGGCCCCATTCATTCTTTCCTTTACACGGATCAGTCGTCCTGGTCCCTTTGCAGAAAAACAGCCCCAAAGCATGATGTTTCCACCCCCATGCTTCACAGTAGGTATGGTGTTCTTTGGATGCAACTCAGCATTCTTTGTCCTCCAAACACGACAAGTTGAGTTTTTACCAAAAGGTTCTATTTTGGTTTCATCTGACCATATGACATTCTCCCAATCTTCTTCTGGATCATCCAAATGCTCTCTAGCAAACTTCAGATGGGCCTGGACATGTACTGGCTTAAGCAGGGGGACACGTCTGGCACTGCAGGATTTGAGTCCCTGGCGGCGTAGTGTGTTACTGATGGTAGGTTTTGTTACTTTGGTCCCAGCTCTCTGCAGGTCATTCACTAGGTCCCCCCGTGTGGTTCTGGGATTTTTGCTCACAGTTCTTGTGATCATTTTGACCCCACGGGGTGAGATCTTGCATTGAGCCCCAGATCGAGGGAGATTATCAGTGGTCTTGTATGTCTTCCATTTCCTAATAATTGCTCCCACAGTTGATTTCTTCAAACCAAGCTGCTTACCTATTGCAGATTCAGTCTTCCCAGCCTGGTGCAGGTCTACAATTTTGTTTCTGGTGTCCTTTGACAGCTCTTTGGTCTTGGCCATAGTGGAGTTTGGAGTGTGACTGTTTGAGGTTGTGGACAGGTGTCTTTTATACTGATAACAAGTTCAAACAGGTGCCATTAATACAGGTAACAAGGGTGGACAGAGGAGCCTCTTAAAGAAAAAGTTACAGGTATGTGAGAGCCAGAAATCTTGCTTGTTTGTAGGTGACCAAATACTTATTTTCCACCATAATTTGCAAATAAATTCATTAAAAATCCTACAATGTGATTTTCTGGATTTTTTTTCTCATTGTGTCTGTCATAGTTTAAGTTTACCTATGATGAAAATTACAGGCCTCTCTCATATTTTTAAGTGGGAGAACTTACACAATTGGTGGCTGACTAAATACTTTTTTGCCCCACTGTATAAAAGTGGCATTGTTTTAAAGTGGCTAGTGATACTAGTATTACATCAAGATAGCAAGATGCAGTAGATGGTATAGAGTACAGTATATACATATGAGATGAGATATGTAGGGTATGTAAACATTATATGAAGTGGCATTGTTTAAAGTGGCTGGTGATACATTTTTTACATCAATTCTTATATTATTAAAGTGGCTGGAGTTGAGTCAGTATGTTGGCAGCAGTCATTCAATGTTAGTGTTTAATAATCTGATGGCCTTGAAAAAGAAGCTGTTTTTCAGTCTCTCGGTCCCAGCTTTGATGCACCTGTACTGACCTCGCCTTCTGGATGATAGCGGGGTGAACAGGCAGTGGCTTGTGGTGTAGGTGTCCTGGAGGGCAGGTAGTTTGTCCCCGGTGATGCATTGTGCAGAGCCTTACGGTTGTGGGCGGAGCAGTTGCCGTACCAGGCGGTGATACAGCCCGACAGGATGCTCTCGACTGTGCATCTGTAGAAGTTTGTGCTTTTGGTGACAAGCCAAATTTCTTCAGCCTCCTGAGGTTGAAGAGGCGCTGTTGCGCCTTCTTCACGATGCTGTCTGTGTGGGTGGACCAATTCAGTTTGTCAGTGATGTGTACGCCGAGTAACTTAAAACTTATTACCCTCTCCACTACTGTCCCGTCGATGTGGATAGGGGGGTGCTCCCTCTGCTGTTTCCTGAAGTCCACGATCATCTCCTTTGTTTTGTTGACGTTGAGTGTGAGGTTATTTTCCTGACACCACACTCAGAGGGCCCTCACCTCCTCCCTGTAGGCCGTCTCGTCGTTTTTGGTAATCAAGCCTACCACTGTAGTGTCATCTGCAAACTTGATGATTGAGTTGGAGGCCTGCATGGCCAAGCAGCCGTGGGTGAACAGGAGAGGGCTCAGAATGCACCCTTGTGGGGCCCCAGTGTTGAGGATCAGCGGGGTGGCGATGTTGTTACCTACCCTCACCACCTGGGAGGCGGCCCGTCAGAAAGTCCAGTACCCAGTTGCACAGTGCGGGGTAGAGACCCAGGGTCTCGAGCTTGATGACGAGTTTGGAGGGTAGTATGGTGTTAAATGCTGAGCTGTAGTCGCTGAACAACATTCTAACATAGGTATTCCTCTTGTCCAGATGGTTAAGGGCAGTGTGCAGTGTGGTTGCGATTGCATCGTCTGTGGACCTATTGGGGTGCTAAGCAAATTGGAGTGGGTCTAGGGTGTCAGGTAGGGTGGAGTGATATGGTCCTTGACTAGTCTCTCAAAGCACTTCATGATGACGGAAGTGATTGCTACGGGGAGGTAGTCGTTTAGCTCAGTTACATTAGCTTTCTTGGGAACATCAATAATCAGAACCCATGGCTCAATCCGTGGAATAGAGATTGGTGGAGAACAACGTGATATCATTGTGTGCAGATTACATTTCACTGTATTTATCTGAACCAGAACATTCAACTGTTGGACACATATGGTGCTGTATCGGGATTCAAGGTGAATTGGGAGAAAACTGAAATAATGCCCATTTCTAATTTCAAGCTTGGAAAGTAGATTTCAGTGAAAATGGACAATGGCCCATAAGAAATGCAGTACCTGAGTGTGTTGATACCATGCACAAATCAACTACTCCTTTACTAGATAAGACTGAATCCGATGTTCAGAGATGGAGAACTCTCCCTTTTTCTATGGTAGGTAGGGTCAACATAATTCAAATAAATAATCACCAAGGTTGATGTACTGTATTTATTCCAAGACATTACCAGTTTCAATTCCATCCAACTTCTTTAAGAAAATGGCCTACTCTCCAACTTTGTTTGGAATGGAAAGCTCTCAAGAGTCAAATTGAATGTTTTCAAACTTACCTTATAAAATGTATTACAGGGCAGCACAACTGCGTTCACTTAAACAACAGACCAGAACGTTTTCGGCACTGAGCAAATTTCAGGTCTGCTGAGCGCAAACTTGAATGTTGTGAAAATTCGGTGCAACTTCCGGTGAGCGTTTACTGCGAACACTGAGGCTGTATCCACTTTACGTTACAGTTACATTACAGATAGAAGCCTACTGTGGAAATTTGATCATAATGTAGGTCTATCAGAGTGGCCTACCATCGAAAATAATGGAGAAAAATGCCTCCCATAAAATGTTTATCATTCAGCCTGCTGTAGCAGCCAATGTGTGGTGTTCAATGTAGGCCTACATTCCATGAATCTTTTGAAAATAAACATGCAGGACTTGACATTAACCTGTTTATCCACTTGTCCTTCAGACAAGGAGGAGGCTGAAAATGTGTTGTTTGATGCAAAAAAAAAACTGTTTAGAAAATAAAATTCATTTTTATTCCCATACCGTTATCACAGAGAATCAGACAAATTATGCTACCCTCTCCCTATTGGCTATGAAAGCTTATTCAAGACCGTCTCAAAATACAACACTGCCCCTTTAAGAT
Organism: Oncorhynchus nerka; assembly: GCF_034236695.1. Taxonomy (NCBI): domain Eukaryota; kingdom Metazoa; phylum Chordata; class Actinopteri; order Salmoniformes; family Salmonidae; genus Oncorhynchus; species Oncorhynchus nerka. The sequence goes on along the minus strand of NC_088397.1, from coordinate 61,877,531 downwards.
AAATGCACACATTTTGTGCACACACTTTGTGCTCTTGTAGGAAGCAACCGCTCCCCAATTGTTGACTAGAAATTTGCTATAACTGGGAAAACAACTCACTAACTAGCAAAGAATATGAACAAATTTGCACAGGTGGCTACATGCAGCTCTTGCTTTGATCTCAAAACAAGCGCATCTATTTGCGACCGCTCATGCTGTAAACACAGTCCAGTTGAAAGTGAATGTCACAGATCCATATACGGCAATGGCTATTTGCATATAGGCGTACTGAAGCTCTGATTGGTTATGGCACACCGGTCTGTGTTGAGCATGGGCCTGAGTCGTGCCTGTTAATGCAATAGAATCCAACTTCAATGTGCTCTGTCTACAACAAAATCGCATGCACAGTTAGTTTTGCATGCTAAGTCTTGCATAGTTTGTTTTGTTTTGGTATGTTACATTGACAGTGGCTAATATCGCGTTGATTCAATCACAATTCCCACAGTAGAGCGAAACGTTGATCGTGTTAACTGAAGGGGAAAAACTCGAGAAAGTTGCTTCTCTGCACGGGCTGATATTTCTTCTGCGGGGCAGCTTAGAGGGAACATTGCAGCAGAATATCCTTGTGCTTGGAGTATTGAAGCCATAAATGTAATGCCCTATGATTTAAAATGTGTTCACTACTTTGGGTCCAAGGCTAATTGTTTTTATACAAATCCAATGATTTTCAATTTGGATTTGGGAAAATGTACATAAATTCATGAAATGGAAAAAAATGCAGATTGCCAGGCACCCCTATTTGGAACAACCCCACATTACCTCCAGCATTTAATGACAATAGTTTTAAGACCTGGTTCCAAAGTGGCATCAGGATTTTTGAACATATGTATTATCATGGCTCTCTACTGTCATTCAATCAATTATAAGAAAGATGTGGGTTATCCAAGACAAGTTTCTTTAAATCTAAGAAATCTTATTAAATCGCTTCAACAGAATCCGGATGAACCTAAAGCATCTAGCATCTAAAAAAATACTGAAAGAAGCTCTAAGGACAAAGAAGTTGATTGTCAAGTTATATCAATGGTTGATTTAATTTCTACCTGATAACTCAGAACCTAAGGAAAAAATGGGAAACAGATCTCAAAGAAGAAATTGATGAGAGCTATTGGTCACAGATATGTGAAAATGTTCATATTTGCTCCTTAGTCATAAATGATTGCAATTCAAGATAATCCATATGATTTACTACCCTCCTGCCATAATGCACCCAGAAATGTCATATCTCTGTTGGAGATACAAAATACTAAAATAAACACGATTACATACAGTGCATTCGGAAAGTATTCAGACCCCTTGATTTTTTCCACATTTTTATTACGATACTGCATTATTCTGAAATTGATTAAATTGTTTTTTACCCCCATCAATATACACACTATACCTCCTAATGACAAAGCGAAAACAGGTTTTTAGAAATGTTAGCAAATTTATTACGAGTAAAAAAACACAAGTACCTTATTTAAATAAGTATTCAGACCCTTTGCTATGAGACTCGAAATTGAGCTCAGGTGCATCCTGTTTCCATTGATCATCCTTGAGATGTTTCTTCAACTTGATTGGAGTCCACCTGTGGTAAATTCAATTGTTTGAACATGATTTGGAAAGTCACACACCTGTCTATATAAGGTCCAACAGTTGACAGTGCATGCCAGAGCAAAAACCAAGCCATGAGGTTGAAGGAATGGTCCATAGAGCTCTGAGACAGGATTGTGTCGAGGCATAGATCTGGGGAAGGGTACCAAAAAATGTCTGCAGCATTGAAGGTCCCCAAGAACACAGTGGCCTCCATCATTCTTAAAAGGAACAAGTTTGTAACCACCAGGACTCTTCCTAGAGCTGGCTCACTTGGTCACACTGAGCAATCGGGGGAGAAGGGCCTTGGTCAGGGAGGTGACCAAGAACCTGATGGTCACTTTGACAGAGCTCCAGAGTTCCTCTGAGGAGATGAGAGAACCTTCCAGAAGGACAACCATCTCTGTAGTACTCCACCAATCAGGCCTTTATGGTAGAGTGGCCAGACGGAAGCCACTCCTCAGTAAAAGGCACATGACAGCACGCTTGGAGTTGCCAAAAGGTAGCTAAAAACTCTCAGACCATGAGAAACAAGAATGTTAAGCGTCACGTCTGGAGGAAACCTGACACCATCCCTATGGTGAATCACGGTGGAGGCAGCATCATGCTGTGGGGATGTTTTTCAGTGGCAGGGACTGGGAGACTAGTCAGGATCAAGAGAAAGATGAACGAAGCAAAGTACAGAGAGCTCCTTGATGAAATCCTGCTCTAGAGTGCTCAGGACCTGACTGGGGCGAAGGTTCACCTTCCAACAGGACAATGACCCTAAGCACACAGCCAAGACAATGCAGATGTGGTTTTGGGACAAGTCTCTGAATGTCCTTGATTGGCCCAGGCAGAGCCCGGACTTAAACCCCATCGAACAGCTCTGGTGAGACTTGAAAATAGCTGTGCAGTGATGCTCCCCATCCAACCTGACAGGCCTTGAGAGGATCTGCAGAGAAGAATGGGAGAAACTCTCCAAATACAGGTGTCAAGCTCGTAGCTTCATTCCCAATAAGACTCGAGGCTGTAATCGCTGCAAAAAGTGCTTCAACAAAGTACTGATTAAAGGGTCAGAAAACTTATGTAAGTGTGTATTTCAGTTTTTATTTTATTGTATACATTTCTAAAAATGTGTGTAGATTGATGAGGGGGAAAAAACAATTGAATCAATTTCAGAATAAGGCCGTAGCGTAACAAAATGTGTATATTTTCTGAATGCACTGTATGCTGTGGTCCTGTGACAAGCGGACACATTTTTGGGATAATGTCTGTGCTATTTTATCATTGTGTCTAGGAATTTATATCCATCCATCTCCACAATTATGTCTCTTGGGAAATTTAAATAATTCTTTCAAAAAAAGTATAGCTGTCAATTGGAAAGCATCATCCTCACCATCAATAGCGAACTGGAGGGCTGAACTACGTAGTTCCATTCCATTCAATTCTGTGTTTGATCAAATTAAGCAAAAAAAAACACGTTTGATATCATCTGGAAACTTTACATTGACCATCTTGAGGAGTGTGACATTTCCCAACATACATCATCGTGTTTGGATTTGATATGTTTAGTGCCATCAGAAAGTATTCACACACCTTGACTTTTTTGAGATGTTTTTGTGTCACTGGCTTACACACAATATCCCATAATGTCAAAGTGGAATTAGGTTTCTTTTATTTTTCCAATTTAAAAAAAAATGAAAAGCTGAAATGTCTTGAGTCAATAAGTATTCAATACCTTTGTTATGGCAAGCCTAAATAAGTTCAGGAGTAAAAATATGCTCAACAAGTCACATAATAAGTTGCTTAAAGAGTCATATAATTAGTTGCACCATCCAAACGCTGCACAGTATGAACACACGGTGATCATGATTTAACATACTGTGTTCTGTCTAGAGATACAGTAGGACTTTAACACAGTTATAGCTCAGGAGGAGAATGCCATCTGGAGAGCTTGACCTCTGCCAGAGGAAAACTATCTGACAGAAGTACATATCAGGAGCTATTGAAGAGAAACTGGAACAGAATGGCAATGGGCTCTCTGTCTGTCTGTCTGTCTGTCTGTCTGTCTGTCTGTCTGTCTGTCTGTCTGTCTGTCTGTCTGTCTGTCTGCCTGTCTGTCTGTCTGCCTGTCTCTGTCCGTCTGTCTGTCTGTATGAATTAATGAATGAATTACACTGGGCTGTGGGTAGGAAGCCTGTTAATCTGTTAATGTGTATACAATATAGGCATTAATGTATGGATAGTGGCCATTGCTATTGACATATTATAAGAGGTGAGTTAGAATGATAAAACACAAACACTGACTCAGCTCTTCTCCCTCTGGTAAGCAGAGGCAGATGGATGAAGAGATAGGGAGAAATGGAAAGAGAGAGAGAGAGAGAGAGAGAGAGAGAAGCTGCAGCAGTTCTTGGCCATGGCCCACAGTGAAGATGGATGTGGTTTATATGAATGAGATGTGAGCTCCACATTCCCTCCCCTGGGTGGGTTTGTTTCAGCTGAACTGTCATTTCAGCCCAGGCCTCCCAGTCTTAATGTTGAGATACTGTATACCTACTGAGGAGAGGGAGGAGGAGATGGTGTTTGATATATAGGATAAAAAGAGATTTGTCCTCTATCTTTAATAACTTATTATTTACAGAAGTGATGGTGATCTGTCCTCATCAATCTCACCCCATCTGATGCTATACAAAAGTGATACTGTTAAACAGGTCATCAGCAAAGCAAACGGACAGAATACACATCCAGGCATAGTCACATGCACATACCTATAACCCTCATCATAGGCTTACATGAGAGACACAAACATTTCAGATCCCCCTGCTGAAATACCATGCCATAAATCACCTTTAAAGGGTCCTTTTACCGCTGCTCTTTCACTGTATATTAATGTCCTTAACATATCATTTGTGTCACTACACGCAAATACAAGCATTTATGCATCTCACGGGTGGAAACAGGCCATCTACATTTCCTAGTTGTAGCCAACCACAATATCCAGAATTCATAGCTATTGATACAAGGGGGCTGTGTGGATATAGTCAGTGGTGTAGTGGAGGGTGTCCACTGTATACCCACTTATTTGTCAGTGGTCATTGAGTAGAATCACTTCTTAATCCCCACTGGTATGTATCAAAGTAGTGTGGTGAAGGTATACTCCATATCAATTATTAGGGCTGAGGGAACAGGTTTGTAGCTTAAAATGTTGATAAACGATTATTTCTTCACATTTTAGCTGCAGCAATGTACACACGGCAGAAGGCCTACATGAGAATGTTCCAAAATGCAATTTCCTGGAAAACAAGCGGTTTCATGAACAGAGATGGAAATATATGTCAGAAAGAGGAGGGATTTAAAGATCCAAAAACGATCATTGGTTGCTAATATGATTAGGATAATGCCTCTAGACATTGTTGCCACGTTTCTATGGTGGAATGTATAGGCTACTTTGAAGCAAGGTAAGACATGCCTCATAATATGAAGCAAAACAGACAGGTTTCAAACAATTAAGGAACAGGAACAATATAGCGATGCTCAAAAGTGGTCTCCTGATGTGGTTGAAGCATAGTTATAGAATTAGAATATACAATTTAGTTGAATATCTGTTAAAAAAAAGTGTGACTTTGAGAACGAAACCCCTGAGAAAATTGGGGTTAATCTGAAACCTGTGAATGTCTGACTCAGTTGATCTGTTTCAATAGTAGGCCTACTATTAGCCTACTGCACAGTACAGCTTGGGTTGTCCTGACTGTGAAAGACCAATATGGGACGGATCATTTTAGGTCATGTCACTGTTTCTCACAGAATATTTCACACACAGCACTTTTCCATCACTGGGTGGGCCATTTAGATTCTTTAGATACCCACTTCTCAATGCACCACTGGATATTGTACCTTGTTTGAGTGTGTATTGACGGGGACAAAGTAGTGAAATGTTAGTTAATCATTGACTAGTTTGCGTCCTACAGACTAATCCTGCTGATAATGACAACCTTGACAACAGCTTCAGTAGTACAGATCCCGTAGACCATTGGATGAAAGCGTTCAGCCAGGAATCAGCTCAACATCATCTGACTCTGAGAGTTAAAGACTTCATGGGGCTGGCAAGAGACAACGTGTAAAGTCTATGAGTCCAAGGTCATGGAGCTCATGAAGTCCTGCTAGAACAGCTACAACACAAGATGAGGTTCACCAGCTGAAGAACATTCATAACCCTGCCTGGAATATTCAGCCAATACAATATCCATATTCAGTTAGAGTGATGTTGTAGTATAATATAGAATACCTAGTATGCTCACAACTGCATTGTGGTATAGATACTGCTAGTTCTTATACATACTGTATGTATTTAGTACTGACTAAATTATTCCAGCTGCATCAAAAACCAATAAACCAATACATTGAAATGTATTTGGAAATAACTAGCTACACTTTTACTGCATGGGTTTATCATGGGAGTTGGTGTATCATTTCAACTTTCAAACATGTTTCAATATAATATATTAGTCTGTCTATGGAGCAAATAAGTAGACATGGCTTGCATTCAAGACAAAGTGAATTTGCTCTTTAGCAATCTCGGATTGACATTGCACGGTAACATAGTTCCCGTTAAAACTGTAGATACCCCCATTTTGAAAAGCCTGCCTTCGAAGGTGGGAACACAGTTGGGAAAGGAAGTAGGTCTCCTGGGAAAATGAGTCAACCTAAATATCCCGCAATGTTGTGGCAGGTAGGAACATCATTGAGACAAGTCCAATGGCTTTATTGAACAAGGACAACCATATCTACTCGCTGCCGGCGGGATCGTGTAATCGGCAAAACACAAATGCCACAATAATTGCTACAATAAATGACTCCATTCGCTCATTGGTTGAACTCTCCTGGCGTGAAAATTGAAAGAAATACTACTATGGTGCACAATTATGTCTGAAACACCTCATCACTCAGAATTGCATAGAGAGAATGGAAAAGCATCCCAAATAGTGTCTAGCAGTGAAGTTTCCCTTTCATGCCAGGAAAACTAACTAGTTCATGTATTTCCCACTATAGTCTCTTATCTAAAGGCTCCCAGTCCAGACACTCCCTGTAAGCCTCTCCCTGGTTACCTGGTGTTCCAGGGAAACAAACTGGCATCTGACTGGCTAAAAGTGCCTGGTTTTGGGGGGACAGATGGCCCTGGCAGTACCACACAGAGATCGATGGACAGAGGGAGCATGGAGATGAGATGGAACATGGGGCGAGGGAGCTAGCGTAGCAGGCTAATATTCTATTAGCTCTCACAACTATCAGACTGTGTGGCCCTGGGCCAGGGGCCTGACTTACCCAGCAGGCTACCAGACACACAGTAAAGAGAGGACCCAGCATACACATAAAACGGTGAGAAGATGGGGGTTTCCTGAATATGACTAAACCATTTCATGGATGGATGGAAACAGAATGTGAAGAATATAATACAACAATTGTTTATGTGAGAAATAGTAAATAACAGAGAGGTAGAGAGGGGGGAATGTATGGAGAGAGAGAGGCAAAAAGTGAAATAGCTGAGAAGGACAGAGAGACAAAGACAGAGAGACAATGTCATGTAATGTCAGTCAGAAATACAGCTCTGGGGACGTAGAGCAGAGGGATTCATAATTAGAGTCCATTTACTTGAACACATTAACATCTCACTGATGGCTAACTCTGACAGTAACCCTGACTGACTCTACCATGGTAACTCTGACAGTAACCCTGACTGACTCTACCATGGTAACTCTGACTGACTCTACCATGGTGACTCTGACAGTAACCCTGACTGACTCTACCATGGTGACTCTGACAGTAACCCTGACTGACTCTACCATGGTAACTCTGACAGTAACCCTGACTGACTCTACCATGGTAACTCTGACAGTAACCCTGACTGACTCTACCATGGTAACTCTGACAGTAACCCTGACTGACGCTACCATAGTAACCCTGACTGACTGACGAGGTTGATTGTTATATAACATTGTACGATGTAAGATTTGGAGCTTATAAGTGAATGTGGATATTTTTTTCACTGAATAACCCTCTTAATGTAAGATGGTGCCGGAGAAGATGGCAGACGTTTTACGTGCCCTCAGCCGATTGTGGTTTTTTGTTGGTAATTTATTTTTGTACTTATTTTGTACATAATGTTGCCGGTACCGTCTCTTTTTTACTGCTGCTCTTTAATTTCTTGTTACTTTTATCTCTTATTCTTATCCTTTTTTTTAACTGCATTGTTGGTTAGGGGCTTGTATGTAACTATTTCACTGTAAGGTCTACACTTGTTGTATTCGGCGCATGTGAATAATAACGTTTGATTTTGATTTGATTTAATATTCTCCCGTCATGGTGCATGAAGCAGCCTTGTTCACCGATGCGTATGCAACGCTAGCCGTGGGCACATTACACACACACACACACACACACACACACACACACCACTGTTGGATTGTACTTCCGTGTGAAGGACTATGTGCTGACTAATATTTTGCCATACAGTACCCTTAGAGTGGCTGTACTGTTCTGTCCTGTACTGTCCTGCCCTGTTCTGTAATATTGGACTGTACTGTGAGGGGGTTGAGAGGAGCTGTGCAGATGGAACGTGTCTGGAGGAGTTATGTCTCCTAATGGAGCAGCTAATGGAGTACTGCTGGGTTATTGATGAGAGAGAACAGAGAGAGAACAGAGGAGAGGACCAAAGAGAGGAGGAGAGGACAGAGTTAAACAGTGAAGGGAGAGAGAGGAACATGAGCAGGACAAGATGATGGGGGAAGGAGAGAATAAGGAGAAGAGGAGAGGATGGATTGCTTTTTGGGGAGAGTCCCAGGTTCCAATTTTAAAAACTTTCTGACAAACATGTATTTATTTAAATGTTGCTCAGACAATTTGATTGATTGATTACAAAACACTAATCAGATTGGTCACAACGCAAACTCCCACAGAAGCATCATGGAAGAAATAAGAGCAGGACTCAAATTCATCTTGAAAAGAGAGGGAATAGAAAACTAGGGAGGATAGGAGGAGGGAGGGCAGGAGGAGAGATAGAGGGATGAAGGGCAGGAGGAGGACAGAGACAAAAATACCTGGAGAGAGTGATATCTGAGATGGGAGGAGGATGGTGGAGGCAGGTAACTCTCTCAGGCAGTAGAATATAGCAAGACATAGAAGCCTAATTATAGTGACTCCATTGTCGGTTGTGGACCCACTGAGGCAATATTTCATAGGAAATCCTATTAGGTTGTACATTGGGTTTGGTAACATGGTGGGTCACAAGGAAAACTGGTAACACTTAATAATAGCTTTCATTAATGAGCCATTAACTATTAACAAGTAGTAGGAGAAGATTAAAGGTTCAAATATGTTTATTGTCACGTTACCAAAACACCCCTAAGATGCAATTGGAACACAGTCTGCACATGGTAGCTACATTTACATATTAGTCATTTAGCAGACGCTCTTATCTAAAATAACTTACAGTAGTGAGTGCCTACATTTTCATACACTTTCCTCCTACTGTTCCCCCGTGGGAATCAAACTCACAACCCTGCTCTACCAACCGGGCCACATGGGACGTATATGTTTTGACATCCCAGTGAGTACACCTCACCTCAGCCAGTGTAGAGGCATGAGGCGCCAGTAGGACTGTTGCGGTGACCGTATTTACCACCACACCGGCATCAGTCATCAAATTCCATGTGACCGTTTAGTCACTGTAATTAGGCTTCTCCAAGCTCTGATGCTGCTGCTGGTCATTAGTAGCCTACCAAACGTGCTAACTGCCTGGTACTCAGCACTATTGTCCCTCTAATCACTCTGACATCAATGCAAATGTAATAGAAAATCTAATCAAACACTTCATGAGAACACATGAGCTCATGTTGCACAACATTTCGATAGGCTATGCAATTGCATGAGAAAACAGAGTGATGGCCTCTACTAAAAAGAGGAGGATCCCATCAGCTTTCTATAGGCTAGGCCTACTATATTTATTTCCTAATATTAAGCACATTACTTATATTTACAACAGGAGTATAGCCTACCTGGCCGGCATGAAAATGAACCATGGAAAAATTGTCCTCCATTCGCTATTTAAGTGCATTGATTAGTGCAGTGTGTGTGTCCCCCCCCCCCCCCCCCCCCGCTGCCCCTGTTTTAAGACAGGTGCATGATAATGTTCCATTCTAAATCAAAAGAAATTTCACACATTATTTAATATATGTAAAGACAAGATTCAATCAAGAATAGTCTGATGGGTGACAATATTAGCCTATCACTTGTGAATTATATATTATCACCTGTGTATGATGCTCAGCATAAGAAACAATGCCTTTTTTTGCGACTTTTTCTAATCATAGTCGCACACCTCATGTAGCCTAGCCCATAAACCTGTATGTTTTGATAAGGTTTGTAGTATTACAACTAAAGTGGCCAAATAACTTCTTAAAATTAAGCACATTCTGCTTTACAAGGGGTGTAGTGCCTAACTGGCATACATAAGCAGCCTGTGAGTTACAAGTTTGGGAAAGATCATTTTCACCATAAAAATGCACCTTTATAATAAAAACATGACATGCATAATTGCTGTTGTGGTCACTTTTGATAATGGTGTTTTTCCACTAATGTAACATACTGCCATGTGTGCATTGCTGTGCTTATAATGTGAAGAAATAGCCTAATAGTTTATCAACATTTTAAGCTAAAAGTTCTGATCTGTTGCGTCAGCCTCATTTGGTAAAAATAGTTTTTTTGATGCTACAGGTTGTATTAATTTGGGATCTATCACATCCCACAACTGTCCCAGACTATATTTGGAATATTTATTTCTCACACAGAATAGGTCGACTTTTGTACTATGGGGGATAGTAGATTGACATATGCTATTGCTTTTGCTGGACGTTAGGCCTACTCATCTTGTTGGCTGACGAAAAGTAAATGTGGACACTTCCAATATCTTCAATATGCACCTCGGAATTGGATAAGAACGCGCGCGGTTACTTCCCCGATGTGTCTGTCTTCACTTGTAGCCTGTGAGAAGACCTGATCACGTGACGGAGAGCCATGTGAGTGAGAAGTGCTTCAGAGCGCACAGTACTCAGGGAGAAGGGCATTTGCCACAAAAAGCATGGATTTTTACCACACACAAAGGGGATGCGCCGTGAAATTTGGGCCATTATCAAGTGCTTGTCAAATTGTGAATGAGTGACTGATGAAGTGTGTACAGCCTGCGCAAAAAAAAACAAAGCAGAGCTCATGCCTTTCAAGCGAGTTTTTTCAAATCATCATTAGATACAACATTTTAAAAATCTAAACATATAGCCCAACATTTGTAAAACAACTAAAGTTACATTAATAACTCTAAATTAAGCATATAGGAATCCCTATTTCTTTAACCGCTCAACACAGAATAGCCACGTGAGCACACCCACAAATCGTTTGGAGAAAATATACTTTCTATTTTGTACAGCTTTGTTCAATTGTATTCTTCATACTATAAAATAATGCCACAGAATTCTAAGCCAATCTTGTCTGCTAAATGAACTAGTGTAGCCCACAGCCAGACCAGGGCCTAACATAAGGACAACTCAGAATATGCTATTCTGTTCTTCTGAAATAGACTACATTTTCTTCATATCATGCTTCCTCGATCGGTGTTGTTTGATACCCCCGTTTCCTTCCTGCAATCTGAGAGGTGCTGTGGCTACTGACTCTTTCACCTCCACCCCTCCTTTCTCTACCTCTTTCTCTCTTTCAAGTTTCAATGTCAAGTTCACAAATACACTGAAATGCCTTTCTCGGTAGCTCTAAACCCAACAATGCAGTAATCAATGTCGTGTAGTAATAAAAATACCATAAGGTAGAACAAAGAAAATAAAAATAAGAAATAACAAGAACATGAGAAGTAAGTAAGCTATTTACAGGATCAGTTCCAAAACCATATTTACGTGCAGGGATACTGGAGTGATAGATGTAGATATCTATAGGGGAAAGGTGACTAGGCATCAGAATATGATAGAGAAACAGCAGCGTATATGATAATTGTATGTGAGTGTGTATGCATGTGTTTTAAATGTGTCAGTTATGTGTGTGTGAGCAAATTGTGTGTGTGTGAGTTGGAATGTCAGTGTGCGTGAGTGTGTAGAGTCCTGTCAGTGTGCACAGAGACAGCGCAAAATTTTTAATAAAATACAAGGGTCAACTCAGATAGTCCGTGTAGCCATTTTGTTAACTATTTAGCAGTCTTATGGCTTGGGGATAGAAGTTGTTCAAAAGCATGTTGGTGTCGGAGTTGATACACCGGTACCACTTGCCATGTGGAAGCAGAGAGAACAGTTTATGGCTTGGGTGTCTGGAGTCTTTAATGATTTTCCAGGCCTTCCTTTCACACCGCCTGATATAGAGGTCCTGGATTGCAGGGAGCCCAGCCCGAGTGATTTACTGGGCTGTCAATCGCATTGACCTACAGAGGGTGGTGCTGTTGCCATATCAAGCATTGATGCAGCCAGTCAAGATGCTCTCAATGGTGCAGATGTAGAACTTTATCAGGATTTGATGGCCCATGCCAAACATTTACAACCTGAGGGGGAAGAGGCGCTGCAGCACCTTCTTCACTCCTGGTTTTGTGTGTGTGGAACATTTTAAGTCTTTAGTGATTTGGACACAGAGGAAATTGAAGCTCTCGACCCGCTCCTCTGCAGCCCGTCGATGTGGATGGGGGCGTGCTTGTTTTCCTAGTCTCCACGATCAGCTCCTTGGTTTTACTGAAGTTGAGGGAGAAGTTGTTCGTCCCGGCACCATACTGCCAGGTCACTGACCTCCTCCCTGTAGGCTGCCTCATCGTCGCCGGTGATCAGGCCTACCACTGTTGTGTTGGAGTCATGGGTAGCCACACAGTTGTGGGTGAACAGGGAGTACAGGAGGGGACTCAGCACACACCCCTGTGGGGCCCCCGTATTGAGGGTCAGCGTGGCGGAGGTGATGTTTCCTAGCCTCACCACCTGGGGTTGGCCTGTGAGGAAGTCCAGGATCCCATTACAGAGAGAGGTGTTCAGTCCCAGGATCCTAAGCTTGGTGACGGGCTTGGAGGGGACAATGGTGTTGAACGAGCTGTAGTCAATTAACAGCATTCTCACATAGGTATTCCTCTTGTCTATGTGGGTGAGGGCTGTGTGGAGAGCAATTCAGATTACATCGTCTATGGATATGTTGGGGCAGTATGCAAATTGGAGTGGGTCTAGGGTGTCTGGGATGATGGAGTTGATGTGTGCCATAACCAGCTTTTCAAAGCATTTCATGATTACTGATGTGAGTGCTTCAGGGTGGTAGACATTGTGGTATAAAGCCTTAAAGGCGCTGCATGGTCATTCCGACATCTGCATTGGCCGTGCATCATTTATGGTGATATAGCCTCTGTAGTTGTTAGGGCATTCATACTTCTTGTGCTTCACGGAGCAGAGCTGTTGTGAAGGAAGTTGTCAAGGAAATGAGTTTGTGTTTATACAAGACCTCCCACCCCCACCTACTGTCAATCAATCATGTCAATGTGGATCTATACAGAGCCCGTGCGGTACCGAGCTCAACTTGGCCTCTGCATGCATTCAGAGGCTCCGCAATTGCGTCACACCATCCGTACAGCGCCTCCGAGCACATTTTCAAATCAAGCATAAATAGTCTCTTAGAGTTCTTGGGAACAGGAATGATGGTGGTCTGCTTGAGACGTGGGGATTACAGACTGGGACAAGGAGAGGTTGAAAATGACTGTGAATATGCCTGCCAGCTGTTCTGCACATACTCTGAGAATGCACCCTGGAATACTGTTTGGCTACGTGGCCTTGCGAGTGTTGATCTGATTAAAAACCTTACTCAACACGGCCTCGAAGAGAGTCAGATCACCAATTCCTCTGGGTTGGTGGGGACCCTCACGCACGGCACGGTGTTGTTATTGTCGAAGCATGAATAAAATGCATTGAGTTGGTCTGGTACATTTACATTTACATTTAAGTCATTTAGCAGACGCTCTTATCCAGAGGCATCGTTGGGCAGATCACGGCTGGGTTTTCCATTGTAATCCGTAATGGACTGTAGCCCCTGCCACATGTGGTGGGCGTCGGAGCCTGTGTAATAAGATTCCACCTTGTCCCTATATTATACTTTTGCTCCTTAGGATCTGTGCTGACACAATATTGGGGAGGTGCACAAGCCTGTGTGTGTGCTCAGACTAAAGAGACAGCTGCTTTCAACCCCTATCACATCATTTAGGATACACGGGCCAGATACAGGGCCCACTGAGTCCGACCTGAACTTCTCTCTCTCTCTCACACACACACACACACACACACACACACACACACACACACACTGTCTGTCCGGGCCTTCATACAGAGACGCACACATCTCCTGTGACAGTGTCAGAACAACTCTGCTTAAACAGTCACATACAATAGAGAAGAAAGCAGAGGGAGATGTGTGTGTAAGGTAGGGGAGAGAGAGAGAGAATTTTGATTTAAAAGCTCATTTGTCTGGGGGAGAGCCCACCCCAGAGGGCTGCATTATAAACCGTAATAGCTTAACATGTTAATCTGCGACTCTTTTCTTTGAGCTTAATGAACACATTCATCCTCGGGTGTGTGTGTACTTGGTGTGGGTGTGTGTGTGTCATTAGAGTCAAGTTATTCTGAGATATATGCATACATGAACGCACATTAAACACAGATTACACATAAGCTACCGGTCAAAAGTTTTACAACACCTACTCATTCAAGGGTTTTCTTTATTTTTACTATTTTCTACATTGTAGAATAATAGTGAAGACATCAACACTATGAAATAACACACATGGAATCATGTAGTTACCAAAAAAAGTGTTCAACAAATCAAAATATATTTTATAGTTAAGATTCTTCAAATAGCCACCCTTTGCCTTGATAACAGGGTGTCAGGGTGGGGTAAGACAGGGTGTCAGGGTAGGGTAAAAAAGGGTGTCAGGGTGGGGTAAGACAGGGTGTCAGGGTGGAGTAAGACAGGGTTCAGGGTGGGGTAAGACAGGGTGTCAGGGTGGGGTAAGACAGGGTGTCAGGGTGGAGTAAAACAGGGTGTCAGGGTGGGGTAATACATGGTGTCAGGGTGGGGTAAGACAGGGTGTCAGGGTAGGGTAAAAAGGGTGTCAGGGTGGGGTAAGACAGGGTGTCAGGGTGGAGTAAGACAGGGTTCAGGGTGGGGTAAGACAGGGTGTCAGGGTGGGGTAAGACAGGGTGTCAGGGTGGAGTAAAACAGGGTGTCAGGGTGGGGTAAAACAGGGTGTCAGGGTGGGGTAAGACAGGGTGTCAGGGTGGGGTAATACAGGGTGTTAGGGTGAGGTAAGATAGGGTGTCAGGGTGGGGTAAGACAGGGTGTCAGGGTGGGGTAAGACAGGGTGTCAGGGTGGGGTAATACATGGTGTCAGGGTGGGGTAAGACAGGGTGTCAGGGTAGGGTAAAAAGGGTGTCAGGGTGGGGTAAGACAGGGTGTCAGGGTGGAGTAAGACAGGGTTCAGGGTGGGGTAAGACAGGGTGTCAGGGTGGGGTAAGACAGGGTGTCAGGGTGGAGTAAGACGGTGTCAGGGTAGGGTAAGACAGGGTGTCAGGGTGGGGTAAGACAGGGTGTCAGGGTAGGGTAAAAAAAGTGTCAGGGTGGGGTAAGACAGGGTGTTAGGGTGAGGTAAGATAGGGTGTCAGGGTGGGGTAAGACAGGGTGTCAGGGTGGGGTAAGACAGGGTGTCAGGGTGGGGTAATACATGGTGTCAGGGTGGGGTAAGACAGGGTGTCA
Organism: Oncorhynchus nerka; assembly: GCF_034236695.1. Taxonomy (NCBI): domain Eukaryota; kingdom Metazoa; phylum Chordata; class Actinopteri; order Salmoniformes; family Salmonidae; genus Oncorhynchus; species Oncorhynchus nerka. The sequence goes on along the minus strand of NC_088397.1, from coordinate 61,862,126 downwards.
GGGTAGGGTAAAAAGGGTGTCAGGGTGGGGTAAGACAGGGTGTCAGGGTGGAGTAAGACAGGGTTCAGGGTGGGGTAAGACAGGGTGTCAGGGTGGGGTAAGACAGGGTGTCAGGGTGGAGTAAGACGGTGTCAGGGTTGGGTAAAAAGGGTGTCAGGGTGGGGTAAGACAGGGGGTAAAAGTGTCAGGGTGGGGTAAGACAGGGTGTCAGGGTGGAAGACGGTGTCAGGGTAGGGTAAACAGGGTGTCAGGGTGGGGTAAGACAGGGTGTCAGGGTGGGGTAAGACAGGGTGTCAGGGTGGAGTAAGACGGTGTCAGGGTAGGGTAAGACAGGGTGTCAGGGTGGGGTAAGACAGGGTGTCAGGGTAGGGTAAGTAAGAGGGTGTCAGGGTGGGGTAAGACAGGGTGTCAGGGTGGGGTAAGACAGGTGTCAGGGTGTTAGGGTGTCAGGGTAGGGTAAGACAGGGTGTCAGGGTGGGGTAAGACAGGGTGTCAGGGTAGGGTAAGACAGGGTGTCAGGGTGGGGTAAGATACAGGGTGTCAGGGTGTCAGGGGTGTCAGGGTGGGGTAATACATGGTGTCAGGGTGTCAGGGTGTCAGGGTAGGGTAAGACAGGGTGTCAGGGTGGGGTAAGACAGGGTGTCAGGGTAGGGTAAAAAAGGGTGTCAGGGTGGGGTAAGACAGGGTGTTAGGGTGAGGTAAGATAGGGTGTCAGGGTGGGGTAAGACAGGGTGTCAGGGTGGGGTAAGACAGGGTGTCAGGGTGGGGTAATACATGGTGTCAGGGTGGGGTAAGACAGGGTGTCAGGGTAGGGTAAAAAAGGGTGTCAGGGTGGGGTAAGACAGGGTGTCAGGGTGGAGTAAGACAGGGTTCAGGGTGGGGTAAGACAGGGTGTCAGGGTGGGGTAAGACAGGGTGTCAGGGTGGAGTAAGACGGTGTCAGGGTAGGGTAAAAAAGGGTGTCAGGGTGGGGTAAGACAGGGTGTCTGGGTGGGGTAAGACAGGGTGTCAGGGTAGGGTAAAAAAGGGTGTCAGGGTGGGGTAAGACAGGGTGTCAGGGTGGAGTAAGACGGTGTCAGGGTAGGGTAAGACAGGGTGTCAGGGTGGGGTAAGACAGGGTGTCAGGGTAGGGTAAAAAAGGGTGTCAGGGTGGGGTAAGACAGGGTGTTAGGGTGAGGTAAGATAGGGTGTCAGGGTGGGGTAAGACAGGGTGTCAGGGTGGGGTAAGACAGGGTGTCAGGGTGGGGTAATACATGGTGTCAGGGTGGGGTAAGACAGGGTGTCAGGGTAGGGTAAAAAAGGGTGTCAGGGTGGGGTAAGACAGGGTGTCAGGGTGGAGTAAGACAGGGTTCAGGGTGGGGTAAGACAGGGTGGGGTAAGACAGGGTGTCAGGTTGGAGTAAGACGGTGTCAGGGTAGGGTAAAAAGGGTGTCAGGGTGGGGTAAGACAGGGTGTCTGGGTGGGGTAAGACAGGGTTCAGGGTGGGGTAAGACAGGGTGTCAGGGTGGGGTAATACAGGGTGTCAGGGTGGGGTAAGACAGGGTGTCAGGGTGGGGTAATACAGGGTGTCAGGGTGGGGTAAGACAGGGTGTCTGGGTGGGGTAAGACAGGGTGTCAGGGTAGGGTAAAAAAGGGTGTCAGGGTGGGGTAAGACAGGGTGTCAGGGTGGGGTAATACAGGGTGTCAGGATGGGGTAAGACAGGGTGTTAGGGTGAGGTAAGACAGGGTGTCAGGGTAGGGTAAAAAAGGGTGTCAGGGTGGGGTAAGACAGGGTGTCAGGATAGGGTAAGACGGGGATCTAATGATGCCATGACTGATAAATCAGCACAATCAGAGCACAGGGGATGGGTATTAATCCCAACCAAAAACACACATCAACATACACACAACATTTACAGACTACAGTATGTGCGTGTGTGTGTGTGGTCTCTCTCATCCGCTCTTTCAGTGAGGAGTTAACTGTCTGCTTTAATGAGCTCGAGCCTCAGCCATAATGCCTCTCTCTGCCCCAGGCTTCTGACTGGATAACTAATATGTCTGTTATAATTGAAATAAAACATTAAGCTGAACCTACCAGGATTTGACAACAGTTCGACAGTGTGTTCACACACACACACAAACTGAAGCAGGCAGCCACAGGCCATGTACACTAGCAGGCAGCCATGTTCAGTGGTGTAAAGCACTAAGTAAAAATACTTTAAAATACTACTTAAGTAGTTTTTGGGGGTATCTGTACTTTACTTTATTTATCTATATTATTTTTTTTACCCCAATTTCGTGGTATCCAATTATTAGTAGTTACTATCTTGTCTCATCGCTACAACTCCCGTACGGGCTCGGGAGAGACGAAGGTCGAGAGCCATGCATCTTCCGAAACACAACCCAAACAAGCCGCACTGCTTCTTAACACAGTGCGCATCCAACCCGGAAGCCAGCCGCACCAATGTGTCGGAGGAAACACTGTACACCTAGCGACTTGTTCAGTGTGCACTGCGCCCGGCCCGCCACAGGAGTTGCTAGTGCGCGATGAGACAAGGATATCCCTACCGGCCAAACCCTCCCTAACCCGGACGACACTAGGCCAATTGTGCGTCGCCCCTTGGACCTCCCAGTCGCGGCCGGCTGCGACCACTACGATGCAGTGCCTGAGACCACTGCGATGCAGTGCCTGAGACCACTACGATGCAGTGCCTGAGACCACTGCGATGCAGTGCCTGAGACCACTGCGCCACCCGAGAGGCTTACTATTCATATTTTTGACAACTTTTACTCTTCTCTACGATCCTAAAGAAAATAAATGTACTTTTTACTCCATATATTTTCCCTGACAAACAAAAGTACTCGTTACATTTTAAAAGCTTAGCAGTACAGGAAAATGGTCCAATTCACACAGGTATCAAGAGAACATCCAAATCAAATCAAAATGTATTGGTCTCATACATGTGTTTAGCAGATGTTATTGAAGGTGTAGTGAAATGTTTGTGTTTCTAGCTCCAACAGTGCAGTAATATCTAAAAGTAATATTTAACAATTTCACAACAATACACACAAATCTAAAGTAAAGGAATGGAATTAAAAATATATAAATATTTGGGCGAGCAATGTTGGAGCGGCCTAGACCAAGACACACTAGAATAGAATACACTATATACATATGAGACGAGTAATGCAAAATATGTAAACATTATTAAAGTGACTAGTGTTCCATTATTAAAGTGGCCAGTCTATATTTCAACTGGCTCACCCGTCTCGATGTCTCCTGAATGCCCATCTGCTAGCCTGCTAGCCGCGGCCTGCTAGCTGTCTAGAGCACACTGGACTGTTAGCTGAAGAAGTCCATCAGCAAATTTTTTAGGACTACTATACCTATTTTGCCAAATGGCCTGGACCCTTCTACGACACGGAGCCCTGCTGATCCATCACGACTGATCTGCCGACATAACCACATGAACGGGCTACACACATCCTACCATACCTTTGTCTGTACATTATGCTTTGAATCTATTCTACCGTGCCCAGAAACCTGCTCCTATTACTCTCTGTTTCGTACTAGACGACCAGTTCTTATAGCCTTTAGCCATACCTTTATCCTGCTCCTCCTCTGTTAATCTGGTGATGTAGAGGTTAACCCAGGCCCTACAGTGCCTTCCTAACCATCTTAAATAAGCATGCCCCATTCAGAAAATGTAAAACCAGGACCAGATATAGCCCTTGGTTCACTCCAGACCTGACTGCCATTGACCAGCACAAAAACATCCTATGGAGTACTGCATTAGCATCGAATAGCCTCTGCGATATGCAACGTTTCAGTTAGGAAGTTAGGAACCAATATACGCAGGCAGTTAGGAAAGCAAAGGCTAGCTTTTTCAAACAGAAATTTGCATCCTGTAGCACAAATTCCAAAAAGTTATCCTCCCAGCTGCCCACTGCACTGAGGCTAGGAAACACTGTTACCACCGATAAATCCATGACAATTGAGAATTTCAATAAGCATTCTACTACGGCTGGCCTTGCTTTTCACCTGGCTACACTACCCCGGTCAACAGCCCTGCACCCACCACAGAAACTCGCCCAGGCCTTCCCCATTTCTCTTTCACTCAAATCCAGATAGCTGATGTTATGAAAGAGCAGCAAAATCTGGACCCCTACAAATTAGCCGGGCTAGACAATCTGGACCCTCTCTTTCTAAAATTATCCGCCGAAATTGTTGCAACCCCTATTACTAGCCTGTTCAACCTCTCTTTCGTGTCATCTGAGATCCCCAAAGATTGGAAAGCTGCCACGGTCATCCCCCTCTACAAAGGGGTAGACACTCTAGACCCAAACTGCTACAGACCTATATCTATCCTGCCCTGCATTTCTAAGGTCTTCGAAAGCCAAGTCAACAAACAGATCACCAACCATTTAGAATCCCACCGTACCTTCTCCTCCATGCAATCTGGTTTCAGAGCTGGTCAAGGGTGCACCTCAGCCACGCTCAAGGTCCTAAACGATATCATAACCACCATCGATAAGAGACAATACTGTACAACTGTATTCATCGACCTGGCCAAGGCTTTCGACTCTGTCAATCACCACATTCTTATCGGCAGACTCGACAGCCTTGGTTTCTCAAATGACTGCCTCGCCTGGTTCACCAACTACTTCTCAGACAGAGTTCAGTGTGTCAAATCGGAGGGCCTGTTGTCCGGACTTCTGGCAGTCTCTATGGGGGTGCCACAGGGTTCAATTCTCGGGCCGACTCTCTTCTCTGTATACATCAATGATATCGCTCTTGCTGCTGGTGATTCTCTGATCCACCTCTATGCAGACGACACCATTCTGTATACTTCTGGCCCTTCGTTAGACACTGTGTTAACTAACCTCCAGACGAGCTTCAATGCCACACACCATTCCTTCAGTGGCCTCCAACTGCCCTTAAATGCAAGTAAAACTAAATGCATGCTCTTCAATCGATCACTACCCGCACCTGCCCACCCGTCCAGCATCACTACTCTGGACGGTTCTGACTTAGAATATGTGGACAACTACAAATACCTAGTTGTCTGGTTAGACTGTAAACTCTTCTTCCAGACTCACATTAAGCATCTCCAATCCAAAATTAAATCTAGAATTGGTTTCCTATTTCGCAACAAAGCATCCTTCACTCATGCTGCCAAACATCGTAAAACTGACTATCCTACCGATCCTTGACTTCGGCGATGTAATTTACAAAATAGCCTCCAACACTCTACTCAGCAAATTGGATGCAGTCTTTCACAGTGCCAGCCGTTTTGTCACCAAAGCCCCATATACTACCCTGCACTGCGACCTGTATTATCTCATTGGCTGGCCCTCGCTTCATACTCGTCGCCAAACCCACTGGCTCCAGGTCATCTATAAGTCTTTGCTAGGTAAAGCCCCACCTTATCTCAGCTCACTGGTCACCATAGCAGCACCCACCCGTAGCACGCGCTCCAGCAGGTATATCTCACTGGTCACCACCTAAGCCAATTCCCCCTTTGGCTGCCTTTCCTTCCAGTTCTCTGCTGCCAATGACTGGAACGACCTGAAAAAAAAAATCGCTGAAGCTGGATACTCATATCTCCCTCACTAACTTTAAGCACCAGCTGTCAGAGCAGCTCACAGATCACTGTACCTGTATATAGCCCATCTGTAAATAGCCCATCCAACTACCTCTTCCCCCATACTATTATTTATTTGATTTATTTAGCTCCTTTTCACCCCAGTATCTCTACTTGCACACTCATCTTCTGCACATCTATCACTCCAGTATTTAATTGCTATAATGTAATTATCTCGCCACTATGGCCTATTTATTGCCTTATCTCCCTTATCCTACCTCATTTTCACACACTGTCTGTAGACCTTTTATATTGTATTATTGACTGCATGTTTGTTTATTCCATGTGTAACTCTGTGTTGTTTGTGTCACACTGCTTTGCTTTATCTTGGCCAGGTCGCAGTTGTAAATGAGAACTTGTTCTCAACTAGCCAACCTGGTTAAATACTGGAGAAAACAAATGTATATAGGACATTTAGTTTGTCCCCGGTGATGCACAGACCGCACCACCCCTTGGAGAGCCCTGCGGTTGTGGGTGGTGCAGTTGCCGTACCAGGCGGTAATACAGTCTGACAGGATGCTCTCAATTGTGCATCTGTAAAAGTTTGTGAGGGTTTTAGGTGCCAAGCCAAATTTCCTCAGCCTCCTGAGGTTGAAGAGGCGCTGTTGCGCCTTCTTCACCACACTGCCTGTGTGGGTGGACCATTTCAGTTTGTCAGTGATGTGTATGCCGAGGAACTTGAAGCTTTCCACCTTCTCCACTGCGGTCCCATTAATGTGGATAGGTGGGTGCTCCCTCTGCTGTTTCCTGAAGTCCACGATCAGCTCCTTTGTTTTAGATACTATGAGTGAGAGGTTATTTTCCTGGCACCATAATCCCAGGGCCCTCACCTCCTCCCTGTAGGCTGTCTCGTCATTGCTGGTCATCCCTACTGCCTCTGATCTGGCGGACTCCATAACACAAATGCTTCATTTATAAATTATGGAGTGTGCCCATGGCTATCCATTTCCTGGTTGCTAAAATTCTAATAATTCACCTAATTTCAGTTTATGCGGCAAAACAAGCAAGTAGAAAATCATTTTACCATTTAAACTGCTGTGAAATATATTTTCTATAACCAAAAATATTGTATTTTCAGCTGTTTGAAGCTGGTGTAGAAAACCGAAAGTAAAAGATGCAAAAACAATTCTTAAAAGTGGGAAGCATTGAAATAGCGCACATAGAACAGATCTACCGGTTCTTAGACTTGCTTTCAATGAGAATGACAGATCTTTAACTCACATTTCTATGTGAGTTTTGTCAGGTTGCCCAAAAAGCTTTAATATAAGGAATTTGATATGATTTATACTTTTACGTCCGATACTTAACCCTTGCGTAGTCTTATTCTGTATACTCTCCTTGTCCTCATGGTCAAAAATGACCCGCCTTCACTAAACCCCTAACACAAAGCAGCTTAATTGAATTTTAAACCACAAATCTATTTTGCATGAAGAAACAACATGTCATTCATCACAAACTTTGTGAATATCTAGGTTTTCCCTCTTCACAATGCAGAAAGACTGCATTTAATCAGTGGACACCATTCGTCATAATTGTTATCTTTACTAAAGTAAAGGTTTATTATATTATTGAGAAAGGTCCTGCATAGGTGTAAACATACAGTAGTTATACTGACCCAAGAAAATTGTCCGATAGATCTATTCAGATAGCAGCCGATAAGACAGCTAACGATTAGCGGGCCGCAGATGGCCGTTCAGGTAACGTTGCGACAGAGGGGCCAGTTGGATATCTCCCTCGGGCAGATAACGTCTGTAGTCCAGTCATGAAGGCCCGGTGGGGCTCCGCGTCGGCAGTAAAACGAGTCCGGATAGGTGATTGTAGCCCAGGAGTGGCTGATGGAACTCTTCAGCTGGCTAGCTCTGGAATAATTTATGTTTGCTCCGGGACCAACGTAAGCCAATAGTCACTCGGATAGCAGCTAGCTGGCTGTCAGATCCAAGTGTAAATATCCAGAGCTTGTGGTAGAAATCCGGGGATATGGAGAGAAAATAGGTCCGGTATGCTCTGGTCTGAGTCGCGTTGTACAAAACTGGAGATAGCTTTTCGAGCTAAAGTATAGCTGATGACCACTAACCGTGGTTAGCTGAATACTAACGTTAGCCAGTAAACTGGCTAGCTTCTGGCTAACTTCCATTGTGGATTTCAGATTTGAGGTGAATAATTCTTTTTTTTTTTAAATTGGTGAGGCTGGTTGCAGGAGTGTTTTGAAGTTGAGACTTAATATATATATATATATATATATATATATATATATATATATGACAATGATATATATATATAAGATGCGAATGAAAATATGTAAATATATATACAGTAGGGCAAAAAAGTATTTAGTCAGCCACCGATTGTGCAATTTATTTGCAAATTATGGTGGAAAATAAGTATTTGGTCAATAACAAAAGTTTATCTCAATACTTTGTTATATACCCTTTGTTGGCAATGACAGAGGTCAAACGTTTTCTGTAAGTCTTCACAAGGTTTTCACACACTGTTGCTGGTATTTTGGCCCATTCCTCCATGCAGATCTCCTCTAGAGCAGTGATGTTTCGGGGCTGTTGCTGGGCAACACAGACTTTCAACTCCCTCCAAAGACTTTCTATGGGGTTGAGATCTGGAGACTGGCTAGGCCACTCCAGGACCTTGAAATGCTTCTTACGAAGCCACTCCTTCGTTGCCCGGGCGGTGTGTTTGGGATCATTGTCATGCTGAAAGACCCAGCCATGTTTCATCTTCAATGCCCTTGCTGATGGAAGGAGGTTTTCACTCAAAATCTCACGATACATGGCCCCATTCATTCTTTCATTTACACGGATCAGTCATCTTGGTCCCTTTGCAGAAAAACAGCCCCAAAGCATGATGTTTCCACCCCCATGCTTCACAGTAGGTATGGTGTTTTTTGGATACACCTCAGCATTCTTTGTCCTCCAAACACGACGAGTTGAGTTTTTACCAAAAAGTTATATTTTGGTTTCATCTGACCATATGACATTCTCCCAATCTTCTTCTGGATCATCCAAATGCTCTCTAGCAAACTTCAGACGGGCCTGGACATGTACTGGCTTAAGCAGGGGGACACGTCTGGCACTGCAGGATTTGAGTCCCTGGCGGCGTAGTGTGTTACTGATGGTAGGTTTTGTTACTTTGGTCCCAGCTCTCTGCAGGTCATTCACTAGGTTTCCCCGTGTGGTTCTGGGATTTTTGCTCACCGTTCTTGTGATCATTTTGACCCCACGGAGTGAGATCTTGCGTGGAGCCCCAGATCGAGGGAGATTATCAGTGGTCTTGTATGTCTTCCATTTCCTAATAATTGCTCCCACAGTTGATTTCTTCAAACCAAGCTGCTTACCTATTGCAGATTCAGTCTTCCCAGCCTGGTGCAGGTCTACAATTTTGTTTCTGGTGTCCTTTGACAGCTCTTTGGTCTTGGCCATAGTGGAGTTTGGAGTGTGACTGTTTGAGGTTGTGGACAGGTGTCTTTTATACTGATAACAAGTTCAAATAGGTGCCATTAATACAGGTAACGAGTGAAGGACAGAGGAGCCTCTTAAAGAAGAAGTTACAGGTCTGTGAGAGCTAGAAATCTTGCTTGTTTGTAGGTGACCAAATACTTATTTTCCACCATAATTTGCAAATAAATTCATTAAAAATCCTACAATGTGATTTTCTGGATTTTTTTTCTCATTTTGTCTGTCATAGTTGAAGTGTACCTATGATGAAAATTACAGGCCTCTCTCATCTTTTTAAGTGGGAGAACTTGCACAATTGGTGGCTGACTAAATACTTTTTTGCCCCACTGTATACACGGGATATGACAAGACGAGGACAAATGACGTCTGACTGCTATGCCATCTTGATTGTACATGAACAATGAATCATAACCAGTAGTATACACCAGGAATAATGAATCATAACCAGTAGTATATACCAGGAATAATGAATCATAACCCGTAGTATCTACCAGGAATAATGAATCATAACCAGTAGTATCTACCAGGAATAATGAATCATAACCCGTAGTATCTACCAGGAATAATGAATCATAACCAGTAGTATCTACCAGGAATAATGAATCATAACCTGTAGTATCTACCAGGAATAATGAATCATAACCAGTAGTATCTACCAGGAATAATGAATCATAACCAGTAGTATCTACCAGGAATAATGAATCATAACCAGTAGTATCTACCAGGAATAATGAATCATAACCCGTAGTATCTACCAGGAATAATGAATCATAACCAGTAGTATCTACCAGGAATAATGAATCATAACCAGTAGTATCTACCAGGAATAATGAATCATAACCCGTAGTATCTACCAGGAATAATGAATCATAACCAGTAGTATCTACCAGGAATAGTGAATCATAACCAGTAGTATCTACCAGGAATAATGAATCATAACCAGTAGTATCTACCAGGAATAGTGAATCATAACCAGTAGTATCTACCAGGAATAATGAATCAGAACCAGTAGTATACACCAGGAATAGTGAATCAAATAATAATGAAAGATGTTTGGTGAATCTATGAATTATGTATGACCACTGGAGTTTATGCCACTCAAAATATATTTTTTTATAGAATATTTTGAAATGCATTTCATCACTCAAATCTTGCCAAAGCATATTCTGTAAGAGTGGTTAACATGAACTTAAAATAATTTCACATTATTTATATGAATCGGGTCATGAACAAGGGAGAGGTTAAACGTAGGGTACTGTAAGTCTGACGAGCTTATTCCCACACTTTACGATAACTCTGTTGCAGTGGTCTTAGGTAGTCTCCATACAGGCTATTCCCTCCATCGTGACACTGCTGTTCAGTTGAAGAGCATGTGATCTCTATGCAGCACCACAGCACCATGTGCCATTGGAAGAGCACCCCTCAGCCTCAGAAGTTGCTCTTCTGGAGGCAGGAGGTCATAGAGTCATTATACCCCAATGTAGGACTATATGCCTACTAGCCAAATAAAGCGTAGAGCATGCATGATGCTTGCAACTCATCCTTCATTCAGTTCAGTCAGTCAGTATGTCATCCATTCAGTCATTTGCCTGCATTGCAATAGGAACTAAATCACAGAATAGAACAGTCTTATCCATTTCTTTATTGAAATCCATGTGTGTATTCAAATTTGTCAAAATTCTCCAAAGTTCTTTAGCCTATCACTTTAATAATTCAATAATTAATGTTGGCCTATACAAATTAAAAAGGCCTTCAACTTGTATGCATTGCAATTTAAGATATAATTTTGGGTACGAGTGTCTTTCAATTGTAGAACTTTATTTGTGTTTTATAACTGTTTTTATTATAGGGCTCACCTATAGAGACCCTAGCTCACAGGCCTCTAAATATATCCTCTAAATATTTTTTCACCAAAATAGTTGAAGCACGTGCAGTGGCTGATAGGGAAAACAGACCAGGCAATAAGAACAGGTTATAGACAGTCTTGATCATTTGGGACCCCTTGGCTATTTCGCTCAGGAGAGGTTACAGCCAAGACTTAATCAATATTTTGTTTTGTCTCATTTATTAATATGGATATACCCTCTGTGTGACGAGGTTGTATAACACAAATGGCTATAACAAGCCTACATACAGAGTGGAATTCACTAATAAAACAGTCAAAATGCCTAATTTAAAGGTCTACAGTCCGCGTTCCCAACTACTGGAAAAAGTGTGATTCATCGTTACATTATCACCACAATAGCCCCACGCGGCTATAAAAATGAATTATGCAATTGTATGGCCATTAAATAACACAATACAGCATGGCATATTTATATAGTGGAATAGGTCTATCCTAAATCATATTTACTTTCTATTTTGCAGCTCGGGCGGTTATTCTAGACAAGGCTCTTATGTGTCTTTATCCTTCTCTCACAAGTCATTTGCTGAAGGCCCAAGCCAATACTACGTCATCTACTGGTATAACATTGTTATCGAATGCCGTTCTGAAACAAGCTCTTGACTTTTATTTTGGAAATTAAACCAGAAGCTGCAAAGCAACTCTAATGTCTGGTCTGAAGTTGCTTGATTGACTGGCTAACTTCAAATAGCTACGTTCGGTTCATGTCCTTTGCAGATGCCACATTACTGACAAAAGTTTGTACGCATAAAAAAGATGTGTAACCGAGTGAAGGGAGACATAAAGTAAGAATTGAATGAATAAGTGTTCATTCATAGTCGTAACGTAGGGTTTGTACGTTTACAGATCCATTCATGTTTGACGCATGGCTTTTCTTACGACGCTAACAATTTACGTATGGATTTTCTTATAGTCCTAACGATATGTTTGTTCAACCTTTTGGCAGGTATCTGGCTACAGCAGAGAATGCCAACGCTGTCATCAAGGCAAGGGGTGGCTACTTTGAAGAATCTCTTTGTTTAACACTTTTTGGGTTACTACATGATTTCATATGTGTTATTTCATAGTTTTGATGTCTTCACTATTATTCTACAATGTAGAAAATAGTAAAAATAAAGAAAAACCCTTGAATGAGTAGGTGTGTCCAAACTTTTCACTGCTACTGTACATATTCATATTTTATTTTAAGTGGTCATTTAGCAGACACTCTTATCGAGAGCAACTTACAGGAGCAATTAGGGTTAAATGCCTTACTCAAGGACAGACAGATTTTTCACCTAGTCTGCTCGGGAATTCGAACCAGCGACCTTTCGATTACTGGACCAATACTCTTAACCCCTAGGCTACCTGCTGCCTGTTCCGGGATTTATCCGATGGCATTGAGGAGTTTATCACATCAGTCACCAGGCTTCATTAATAAGGGCGTCGATGATGTCGTCCCCAGAATCTTGGATTACAGGCAACAGGCCAGAGCTTCCGCTTTCAAGGAGTGGGACACTAATCTGGACGCTTATAAAAAAAATCCCACTACACGCTCCGACAAACCATCAAACAGGCAACGTGTCAATACAGGACCAAGATCGAATCCTACAACATGCTCGTCAGATGTGGCAGGTCTCGCAAAATATCATGGAATACAAAGGGAAAACCAGCCCTGAACTGTCCAGTAACGCAAGCACATAGCTGAGAAAAGTAGGGGTGCTGCAGCACCCCCTGAAAAATCTGAACATCAAAAGATATACAAATTCTCACAAAAGTAATGCACTGGGCCTTTACTATTCCTGTATTAGCGGACAAATGTAGCCGACTGTAGAGCGGGCAAATCCACCCTCCCTTCTTCGCTGTGAAAGAAATCACACCACCTCCAAACATCTTCCCGCGGCTATGCGCAAGCCTACCAGATGAGATAAATACCTTCTATGCTCGCTTCGAGGCTAGCAACACTGAACCATGCATGAGAGAACCAGCTGTTCTGGATGATTGAGTGATTACCCTCTCCGTAGCCGATTTAAGTATGACCTTTAAACAGGTTAACATTCACAAAGCCACTGGGCCAGACGGATTACCTGGACGCGTACTCAGAGCATGTGCTGACCTGCTGCCTAGTGTCTTCACTGACATTTTCAACCTCTCCCTGACCCAGTCTGTAATACCTACATGTTTAAAGCAGACCTCCATAGTCCCTGTGCCCAAGAAAGCCAAGGTAGCCTGTCTAAATTACTATTGTACCATAGCACTCACATCTGTAGTCATGAAATGCTTTGAAAGGTTGGTCATGGCTCTCATCAACACCATCATCCCAGACACCCTGGACCCACTCCAATTTTTTTACCGCCTCAACAGATTTACAGATGATGATCTCTATTGCACTCCACACTGCCCTTTCCCACCTGGACAAAAGGAATACTTACGTAAGAATACTGTTCATTGACTACAGCTCTGTGTTAAACACCATAGTGCCCTCCAAGCTCATCACTAAGCTAAGGACCTTTGGATTAAAAATCTCCCTCTGCAAATAGATCCTGGACCTCCTGATGGGCCGGCCCCAGGTGGTGAGGGTAGGCAACAACACATCCGCCACACTGACCGTCAACACAGAGGCTACTCAGGGGTGCGTGCTTAGTCCCCTGTTCACCCACATCTGCGTGGCCACGTATAACTCAAACACCAGCATTAAGTTTGCTGACCACACAACAGGGTAGGCCTGATCACTGACGACAATGAGACAGATTATAGGGAGAAGTGTGTTGCCAGGACAACTGCCTCTCCCCCAATGTCTGCAAGACAAAGAAACTGATCGTGGACTACAGGAAACAGAGGGCTGAGCACGCCCCCATCCACATCGATGAGGCTGTAGTGGAGCAGGTCGAGAGGTTAAAGCTCATCAGTGTCCACATCACTAAGGAATTATCATGGTCCACACACACCAACACAGTCTTCCCCCTCGGGAGTCTGAAAAGATTTGGCATGGCCCCACAGATCCTCAAAAAGTTAGAAAGCTGCACCATTGAGAGCCTCTTGACTGGTTGCATCACATCAGCAGTGTGGTTCTCCAATAAACTCAAAAACACACAATCACACATTCCAAATCGAAACACATTTTTTGGTAGGATTTTTTTTTTTTTACAGTAACAACCTTACATAAACAAAATACAATAAACAGACACAGACTAATTTCAACAAACATGATTGACATCACACCTGCTCAGACGCACATGTTCCCACCTCAACCATGCGTATGTCTCAACCACAGTCTCCCTCAACCTTCATCCCCTGGAACTGTCCAGTGCTTGTAGCACTCTATTCTAGATGGCCTCAAATTGCACTCTTCTATTTTTCTCTGTAGCCCACACCTTTTCAACATATAAAAAATAATACATTTGATTCAACCACTGTCGAAGAGACGGAGGATCATTTGATGTTCAGTTTATGAGTAGAAGTTTTTTCAAAATCATTAGTGAGAAAAGTATGGTCCACCCCATTGGGCATATGAGGGTTTGGGCTATGTCCCAATTCTCCAACTTTCTACCGTTGTGCCATTGCACACTACCCATCATAGATTTCATGCAGACTGACGTTTGATGTCATGAATCTTGCCCTGGAGGCAGAACTGAGCGATTTCCACTCGATGGACTAGCTGCAAGGTCAAAATTGGCTATATCCCAAAAATACATCAAAACAAAAATGTGCTTTTTGTTCTTAATTTGAGGTTAGGGTTAGGTATCAGGGTTAGCAGTGTGGTTAAGGTTAGGGTTAAGATCAAGGTAAGGTTTAAAATCTGATTTAAATTATTTGAATGATCCAGGCTGCATCACATCTGGCCGTGATTGGGAGTCCCATAGGATGCACAATTGGCCCAGCGTCGCCTGGGTTAGGCCGTCATTGTAAATAAGAATGATTTCTTAACTGACTTGCCTAGTTAAATAAATGTTAAACTTTCAAAAATAAAATATGGCTGTGCCAGCTAGTGACCACTGGAGCTGCCTCCAGAACAAGATTCAAGACAATAAATACCAACCTGTGGATTCCATGGTAGAACTCCCTCCATCCAATGCTTCCTTACATCAATCCAATGCTTTCTTACACCAATCCAATGCTTTTAAACCAATGACAGGGAGTTGGCAATTGCACACTTTGGCAGAAGGGTGGAGAATCGGGATGCAGCCACAGTCTCCTTTCCTTGTCTCCTGTCCTTCATTGCCATTGATAGGTCATTATAGAGATTGAGGGGAAGAGCAAGGGGGCTTGAACCAGTGACCCTGTGGTAAGAGAGGATTAACTATAGACCATGACCGTCATCTCCTCTAGCACAACAGCAGTAGTCTGGGGAGGACACCCCTTAAGATCCACACCTCTTGGCAGAAGCTCTGCTGGGTTATGGAGGTAATTGGATACATGTATGTGTGTGTGGTGTTCTCTCTCACCTGAGGTAGAGCCGCATAGATCTGACGCTGGAGCACATCCCTTTCATGCAGCGCACCCTGCAGCTTGGTCTGTGATTGGATGAGTGTCTCCTGGGTCTCGCGCAGGGACTCCAGCAGCTTGTCTCTCTCGTCCAGCATGTTGACCATCAGTTGCTCGAAGTTGGCTTCCGGGTCCGAGCCGTTCTGAGCCCCTCCACCCCGGGGAGGACCCCCCGAGTCCCCCTCGGTGATCGTTGGCATCACCTCGCACATCATATTCGCTGCTTGGTGCTTACAGTCCTATAGGCGTGTATCGCTGTAATGATATGGGCGATATCCTCTGCTCTCTGTAGGCTACTCGCTGCCGCTGGCTAATAAACACAATGATTGATTGATGTGAATAGACTATTTATCGTTGATGATCGCGATTATTAGAAAATGGCATTAATCATCTAATGAAAAACTTTCTTCCAAAATCATGAAATTTAAATCAGGCGATTGTTGACCTTTTTTCCATGTCTGCCGGCGATGCTTCATCTGGCACATCCGCCCAACCCCGCGCGCCACTCATGTAATTCCAGTGCGTGTGATTTGATTGACAGATCAGAGACACTGTGATGCCGCCGCTGACCCTGTCGATGACATGTTCCAATCAACTGATCTGGGTTCCGAGGTTTATTAGGCGCTCTTTCGCTTCAACAGACACCAGTTGCCGATAACCTTTCACAGAGAGATGGCGATAGCCAGCTAGGCATGTCTGCGGCATCTGCCTTCTCAACCCCCCGCTGCCATCTCCACACCGCCACCGAGCAGACACACACACCACTCCTCGCTCTCCCTCACACACGGGCTCCCGCAGCTGTCACCACTACCGCTACGGAAACCGAGCAACTCGCCGCTTTCTAAAAAACAATTTAAGCATAATTTACATCGATGTCACCGCAGGTGACCACAGCTATCCACATGGTCGCACGTCGTTTATTTCCCCCCTTTTGACCAGCGGACAAATTCAGTATTGTGTTTAGACAACGGAAAATCTTCGAACGCTCTCTCCATAATTTTTTTTTAACATTTGCTCTAGCGGCAGAAGAACCCCTCACATCAGCACCACCTTGCGCGTCGACGCGCTATTATGCCACGCCGTGCATGCGCGCTCTGGCGACTGAGACCAAAATTGTGTCATGCGCAGCGCAGCCTGATGGGACCCGTTATGAATTATGGAACTGGAATTAAATGGAAAGTAAAATACCGCATTGGGATATAAACTGGATGTTATTCATAAACAAATGCATTAGGGTGCCTAGCCTATAGCCCATTGGACAATAGTCTACCCATAACCCTTCCAAACATTGGCTTCTGTTTGTCTTATCTTAGTGCGTTGTTCAGTAACACCACCACGCCTGGAGGCTTGTTATATCTATAAATGCTGCATTTACCATTCATGAATCTATTTCTCATCTGATGCATTTTCGCCGTATGGCAGAGCTATGACACAAATCCGGGATATTCAAAGGTTCTTGTATGACTATGGCTGACATTGCAATTTCCGATTCCTGTAGTGGGCTAGGCTACTGCACTGTAAAGACTATAAATTCATGTTTTGACTCATGTTATGACTAAATCATAAAATGTAGGACGTCAGTAAGCTAAAATGGTTTCATAGTAGCCTGGCTGTCTCTCTTATGCTACTTCATAAGATTTAAGATGACAAAATATGTTGGGATTTTAACTCAACCTTCATCAGAGATACTATTGAGGAGATGGAAAATTCCATTGGAATCGTATTATAACGCCCGTAGTGTACGTTGCCCACGCGCCGTGCGGTGCATTTTGGGAGATTCTGGGACAAGGGGCGCTAGCCCAAAAACGCAATATGAACATACATTTCGTAAACAATAAGTACAACATTATCAAATATTTTCCGAGATAGTTCACTTGTTATCTGTAATATAGTATAGCTTGAAATCGTGACATTACGTACTTTCGAGGAATAGGCAGGGTTTTCAACATTTGATGCGTTCAAGACAACTGGGACCTACGTGGTCAAATCACAACGTTAGTAATCTTCAAGTCGGAACGTCGGAGCTCTAGAAAGAGGCCCGAATTACCGAGGCGGAATTGTTAGTTGGATGACCGTTCAAAACTATTTTCTCAGTCAGAGCTAGTTTTTTCCAAGTTAACAGTTGTTTGAACGCGGCATCATACCCTGATTTTGATAAGGGATTGTGTGACGATTACACAATTGTTCGACAGTCTGCTGGTGAGGCGTTATACGTTCCTCCATTCCATTTTCCAATGGGATTCCTATCTCCTCCTTTCCTTAATATATCTGTCCTCATGCAGGGTAACCGACTAATCTGATTGGCGAATGACCACTCTTGTCCAATCAAATTCGATAAGGATGAGCTCGTCGTTGACAACTGAAACGAAGGAAGTCTCGCGTTATTTAATGAACGTCAACTCATTTGCGTCAGTCCCATGATGGCTGAAGATCCTGGAGGAACATTTTTCGATTGCTGTCCCACCTTTTTCTCTTTCTCTTTACCTCTGCTTGTCATAGAGACATGGCAGGACACACAGCCTCGATAAGTGGCCACAGACCCCTCTTACCGTCATGCCCAAGAAAGGGAACCGAAAACGGCTGAAATTTCGGTCCGGGGACATCTGCTCCGAGTCAGGTAGCTAGCTCGCTAAAGCGAAGTCTTTGACCCTGACGTCGGCTTTCAGTGGTGGACATATTGGGTTGATCCTCGAGGATAAAAATCAAACTACCCGATTCTATTACCATCATTGATTAAAAAAATGATAATTGCATGTGCATATTCATGAGGCTTGCAATGTCAGAAAGGTATGTATAAGGCCTCTTTTTGGTCGATGTCAGGCATACCCATCAGAGGCGCGTCGCAGTGTCGCTAAAGTTAGTCAGTAGGGTTCGTGGGTGGGAATCACTGGGGAAGCAGAGTCCATTTAAAAAAAGTACTATTACAACCTATGTTGGGATATTTGCGTTCTGTAATTTATAAATACAAATACGTTTTTAATCCCAAAACCAGAGAGCAGGTTAAGTCCACAAAGCAAATATTGCTTTGAAAGTTATGACCTGCAGCATGGTCAAGCAAGTTAATGTTTGACAGGTCACTAAAACATATACTGATTTATAACTACAGTTACTGCAAGTCAGCACAAATACAACAGGAGCACTGCCTCTGCTATTCCAGCACCATTTCAAATGAAACATTTAAATAAAATCAAGATATGCTTAGTTTAATACACGGAAAACAAACTTACAGATACCAAAAACAATTTAGTCCAATGTTGCTAAATATCATGTGGCTGTCTATTGTACTGATTTGTCAGTGTGCACATGTAAGAAAAAAAACTAAAATTCCCTCACCCTACTTGTAGACTAGTTGAATGCCATCCTCCTCTCTTACATGTTGGCAAAATAGGCTATGGCTCTGTTTATATAGTAAGCTTTTAGTTTTCATTTTCATAGGCTAGCATGCATTTTAGCTAGGTTGCCTAACTTCCTCACATGGGCTAAAATGAACCACATACGTTAGCTAGTTTTAACGTGAGCCAACTAGGCTTCATCTAAGCTACATATTGAACTTCAATCGTCTCAGACCAGTGGCAGAATATATTCATTCATGGTTAGTTCATTTTTATTGGTCAAATATTTGGGGAAGCCTGGCTTCCCATGGGGTTCCTGAGTGGCGCAGGGGTCTAAGACACTGCATCTCAGTGCTAGACAACACTGAGTGTAGTTAGACTTCTCATTGTATTCCTTTCTCTGCTGTGTTCTGAGTAAAGTGAAAGGGCGTGTTCGAGCGGATCACTTTTGTCAAGCCGATGACCATCGGCTTATATACTTGGTGCTTTCAAGACAACTGGGAACTCCGAAAAAAAACAAATTGGAAAATTGGAGCTGTCGCAGATGCACCGCTCCCCTGACTTGACTGATTGACTTTCGTCTACAGTCGGTTGCTTACCGTTAGCACTGAAATGAGCACAAAGAAAAGTCATGTTTGAGCCTATCAAATACATGATGCATCTTGGGTAAATTGTGACTGATTGACTGACTGATCGACAAGTAGTTATTTATGATGCAAAGGGAGTTGTTAATCAGTCAGTAGGCAGTTGCCTGCAGTGTCAAACAAGCCAAAAGTGTGACATACCTAACCAGTGTTTTCAGGTCACCACAGACTAAGGAAAAGGCATGAGGGGAGCAAGAAGTTGTTTAGTACTATTGAGATGCACCCTATGTTATTGTGAGCTCTTGGTAAACCGCATATTCTCCCGTCTCTTGCAGTGACTGTCGCTGATTTTGCCAATGCTGACCCAGCTGTTGTGAAGTCGGGGAGGGTGAAAAAGGCTGTTGCCAATGCAGTTGAAAAAGAAGGTAAGATCATCAATCAAAATGCTTGGGCATGTCCATTCTACACACACAGCAAAACATTGATAAACCACATTATTGTGCTTACTAACTTTCCACGGTGCTTGTCCTGCAGTGAAGTTGTTGTGTGGACTGGAGGCGTCGCAGGGTTCCTTACAGGAGGTGTTCTCATCAGTGTCCAGCCTCACCGGAGACGCCCTTGAGAGTAGCGACGACCTCGACCCCGGGGAGGATGGAGTGAACGAGCCTAAAGAGGCACGCAAGAAGAAAAACAAGAGAAGGAAAGGTACACCGCCTCTAGTCATGCATTTTAGGGTTGAGGGCTGCGTCTCATTCCAGATGGTTGCTCCCTTCCCTCTGTCCATGTTAACTGATATTACAGTGTAACTGGGTAGGTGATAGCAATAAGCTGTAAACTAGGCCTATTTGGAGCTATTGTGTTCACCTATCCAGTCATTTCAGCACCGTATGTGAACAAGGATGGATAGGAGTGAACTTTTCTGAATAAAACACAGCCCATCGTTTGACTCTTATTTGTTTTCCCAGAGTGTAGTGAGTGCAGTGATGGGGAGGACTACACAGTGGATATCTGGCTGGTGCTGGCTTCCTATATCCGTCCAGAGGATGTGTGTACGTTTGCTCTGATCTGCAGAAACGCCTGGACCGTCACCTGCACTGCTGCCTTCTGGACCAGACTATACAAAAGGTAGGGTTAGACATTTTCATTGCCACAACCTATATTTTAGGTGGGCTCCTGCAGCTCTTGATAAGACTTGAATCCTGGAAAGTCAGATGCGCATTGCCCTTGGCAACTGGCCCCTAAAGGAGAAGTAGCCTAGTTTTCTTATTTACGTATTTTCTCTCCCTCTCTCTTTCCCTCATTTCTCTCCCCCTCCCTCTATCCCCCGTCTCTCCCGCTCCTATAGACACTACAGTCTGGATGCTTACCTGCCGTTTCGTCTGCAGCCAGACTCCATAGCAAGGAAGCGTTGTCTACGGGCTCGCGTAATTCGCTCCCTCTTCCACCTGTATGAGCCATTCAGCTCACGTGTCTCCCTAAGCCCCGCCCTCCCCGAGTCCCCATCCACCACGCTACTTAACTCCAAGGTAAAGAATCAAGATGGCAACAGGCTAGCGGTTGTGCCATAGAACTGTATGGTGTGTGGAGTTAGAGGTTCTCGCCTTATTCGGATCCTGTGAGGGTCTGATAAATTGATCTGTACTATAACTCACTAATCCTGATCCATCAAGTTCTGGCTTTAATGTGCACTTGACACTTGTGCAATCCAATGCTAAGAGATGTTTTACCTTTTTTCTTTACACCCCAGTATCTCTACTTGCACGTTCATCTTCTGCACATCTACCATTCCAGTGTTTTAATTGCTATATTGTAATTACTTCGCCACCATGGCCTATTTATTGCCTTAACTCCCTTATCTTACCTCATTTACACTCACTGTATTTAGACTTGTCTTTTATTCTACTGTATTATTGACTGTTTTTTATTCTATGTGTAACTCTGTTATGTGTCGAACTGCTATGCTTTATCTTGGCCAGGTCGCAGTTGCAAATGAGAACTTGTTCTCAACTAGCCTACCTGGTTAAATAATGGTAAAAAAATATATGTTTTACCTGTTTTCTCTTCTGCAGTGTCTGCTCTTCTGGGTCAATAAGGTTGTGGGCACTCGACCTGAGCCCATGTGGGAGTTCAACTTCAAGTTTGTGAAGCCGGTATGTATTCATGCCGAACTGTCTGAAGTACACTAGTGAAACATGTTTACTTTAAATTTGAAGTAAAACATTTAATTGTAGTGAAGGATACCATAGTTTGTGTCTCTCCTCTAGGCGATGAGGTGTAAGGCTGACAGTGCCACCCGGGGTCTGCTGCTGCCCCGTCAGTATGAGGAGGTCCATGCCAACCCAGACTCAGACTGCTACCTGCTGCAGGTCACCACCCTCAACTTCATCTTTACCTCAATTGTCATGGGGATGACCCTTTCCCTGGTCAGTACACCACTTACTCATCCTGGTTTTTACTCTGTAAAGACCGTCTCCATCCATGAAGTTGCATTGTTAAAGTCACAATGTGGTTGTACCTCATAGTGGGCCTGTTTTAGGAGAGGGGAACCTGTGCCTCCTTCCTGTCTAACCCACTCTGTCTCTGTTCCCTCTCCAGTTTAACGTCAATGTGAATGCGGACATGCGTCACCACAGAGTGTGTCTGGTGTTCCAGGACTCTCCTCTCCAGCAGGGGAGGAGGAAAGGGGAGCAGGGGGGGACACAGGTGGTGCTGGACCCTGTACACAGCGTGAGACTCATGGACTGGTGGCATCCTCAGTACCCTTCATCCCCCTACACCTAGAACCCTCATATTATCCCACATGCTCCACACATCACCCATTTAGTCCTAGAAATCACTGTAACCGTCTGCTCGTACACCTAGAACATTTACATCTACATTTAAGTCATTTAGCAGACGCTCTTATCCAGAGCGACTTACAAATTGGTGCGTTCACCTTAAGACATCCAGTGGAACAGCCACTTTACAATAGTGCATCTAAATCTTTTAAGGGGGGGGTGAGAAGGATTACTTTATCCTATCCTAGAACGCCCAAAACCATCCACAATACAGTCTCCCTGTACACCCAGAACCTTGCTTCACCTCACCCTTCTCCAGCCCCCAACACGGAGTCCTCTAGTGTATTATTTACATCCCCCTACACCAAAAACCACCTACCTCCTCAGTACCCTAGCTCTCTATAGACAAACCCTCAACTTCCAATCCCCCTCACATTGCCTACCCTCAGACCACCCTATAAGTTTGTTGAACAGATGTAGACAATGTCATTTCTTTTAATATTTCCTCTCTGTAACTGTGACCTCTTTAAGGGACTTTTGATTTCACTTATTGATTTGACTATTCTACGGGCCAAAATTATGATTTGCTGCTTGCGTAATTATTTGATTTGATACCTCTAATCATTGCTTACTTTTAAATTGTAATTTTTAAAACCCCACCTCCTGATTCATCCCCTGTGTATTCTCCTCAGGAAGTAATGTCAGTTCTGAGGCTGCTGCATTGTAGCGGAGCAGCATTTTATATCCTGCCTCTGTCTGTTAGAATGTTTATGAACACCAGGAGACCAGTCGTTTGTAAACAATGACCAGTAGAAACATGTCAATCATGCTTAATTTCTAAAAAAAGGGGCGTATTTGAAGAATCAACATATAATACCCACAGGAAACTATTTCAGTTCTACTATTTACTCAATCGTCCAATCAAAATTCATTTAAGAACATTTGTGTTTGAATTCAGAAGTTTATCGTGTGTAGTGCAAAGCTTTTTGTTGATGATCAGACCTGAAATTGCTTTATTGTAAATACATGTATAGCTGATTGACCTTGTGAAGGACATGTATACATGTTTGGCTGTGAGAGCCATCCATAACATCATTCCGCATGTAAAGTCTGGAAGCTGTCTGTATGTGATCTGATTGTTTGGCCAACCTCCTGCACTGTAATACAACTGTAAAGAACCCCTTCCATACTTCTCTATCAATACAAATGGGGTTTCTTACTATCATGTTTCACATATGGTGATATATACTTAAAATGTTGCTGCTATATAGCCTGTGGGGTAAAGTAATACAGTATTTAGTCCTATCCAACTGTTTCCTTGACAATAGTGCCCTTTTGTGGTAAATGGAGGTAAACATGGAAAGTGTAACTTTAAAAAAATATTTTATTTAACCAGGTAAGCCAGTTAAGAACACATTCTTATTTACAATGCGGCCTTATGGGACTCCCAATCACATCTGGTTGGGATACAGCCTGGATTCGAACTAGGGTGTCTGTAGTGATGCCTCTAGCGCTGAGCTGCAGTGACTTAGACTGCTGCACCACTTGGGTATAGCTGCATAGATATATTTTGGGGTGAAAGCATTTGTAAAGTTTAAACCATAGAGAAATCCCAGAGTATCACACATTAAATTGTTAAATGTGGTCAATTGAATGTTTATCCATGTATTGCAATGTGGATAATTGATTGAATTACAGCTGATGCGGAATCCACAAAGACAATAGGGCGAGGCCACGTAATGGTCCGTGGGTAAAATCACTGGGGAACCAAGGAAAAGCCATATTACAACTTAGTGAATTCAGACCCCTTGACATTTTCCACATATTAACTTAAGTATTCAGACCCTCTGCTATGCGACTTGAAATTGAGCTCAGGTGCATCCTGTTTACATTGATCATTTTTTTAGATGTTTCTACAGCTTGATTGTAGTCCACCTGTGCTAAATTCCATTGATTGGACATGATTTGGAAAGGTACACACCTGCCTATATACAGTGCATTCGGGAAGCATTCAGACCCCTTGACTTATGAGTGGCCCGCCCGGATTTGAACCAGATCGAAAATCTCTGGAGCGACCATGAAAACAGCATGATGACTTTGCTCATTGTGTT
Source organism: Oncorhynchus nerka (assembly GCF_034236695.1). Taxonomy (NCBI): domain Eukaryota; kingdom Metazoa; phylum Chordata; class Actinopteri; order Salmoniformes; family Salmonidae; genus Oncorhynchus; species Oncorhynchus nerka. The sequence goes on along the minus strand of NC_088397.1, from coordinate 61,837,865 downwards.
TGTGTATATATACAGTGCCTTGCAAAAGTATTTGCCCCCTTGAACTTTGCGAACTTTTGCCACATTTCAGGCTTCAAACATAAAGATATAAAACTTTTTTTTTGTGAAGAATGTCACGAACCGACTCAAAGCCCGTAACAAAGGGAGACAACGTGGAGATAAGGAGTAACAAAATATATATTTATTAACTAAAGCAACTAAGGAAAATATACAATGGTGTGTGTAATCAGTAATCAGTAGTGTAAGTGAGTGTTTTGCATGCATGAATGTGATAATGCAGGGTGTTGAAAGGTGCCAATGCAAACAAACAAAAAGTCACCAAGAACCACAACACAATCTACAAAGGTGTCATTCATGGAGAGAGTCTCCTCCATGAATGTGGAAGAGGTCTATTTATCCTGGGAGACACCTGGCCCAGGTGTTTCCCATGTAGCTGACGACCCTCCCAACTCCGCCCACCGGCATCCTAATAAGGAAACAAGAACAAAGACAGAATACGGCAGACAAGAGTGGGAGGGTCGTCACATTCCCCCCCATAAAACCGGGGACCAACAAGGACCCCGGAACAACATACCGGCCTCCCGCGTCCCAAATTGACACAGACCCCTGCGTCCCAAATTGACACAGGCCTCTGCGTCCCAAATTGACGAGGGGTTATGTGTTCACACCACCTGCACCAACCAACCTCCTCCTCCCCAGACCTCAGCAACCTTTGTGCATAGGAAGCAATATTTTAAGAGGAAAGAAGAACACAAGACCAGGAGGGAACAGACAGGAAAGATAGAACATGACAACCCGAAACAATGGTCAGTCACGTAAACATTCAGGAACATGGCACAAAAGACCAACAGCTACAAGCTCCAACGAAAAGAACATCAGGGTCCTTCTTAATTTTTACAACTCACAACGATTCATAGTCACTTCCAACGATTCATAGATTTCACGTGCCCTACTCGTCAGTGGCACCTGCCAATAGCCTTTTAACAGGTCAAATTTGCTCACAAACTTAGCTGCACCGACTTGATCAACACAGTCCTCCATCCGAGGAAGAGGAAATGAATCTGGCTTTGTGACACTGTTTACCTTACGGTAGTCCGTACAAAAACGGTTTGTTCCATCCGGTTTCCTGATCAAGATACAGGGAGAAGCCCAACTGGAGAAAGAAGGCTCTGCTATCTTACTCTCCAGCATGTACTTGACCTCAGCATCCAGACAACGTAGTTTCTCTGAAGAAACTCTATAGAACCGCTGACGAATGGGGTCAGCACCAATGTCAATATCATGTTCTATTAAGTTTGTACGTGTAGGTGTATCAGAAAACAAACCTGGAAATCTCTGAATCAGACCAACCATCTCTTTCCGCCCATCAACAGGTAGGTGAGTGAGAAGACTGTCTAAAATATCCAGTGTTTCTGAATTTTTCAATCTACCCTGCAATATACAATCGTCAGGACCAGGAACATCTTCCTCCTCATGCACAGATCTAGCACGACAAGAACCCAAGGAAACAACGGTGTCAGCCAAAAGAACAGGTTTTACCGTCCTCTGTAGAATCCCACTGTTCAGTCTCAGAGGAACGTGCATAATAGGGTTTTAACAGATTTACATGGCACAGCTGGTGTGCTTTCCTCCGTTCTGGAGTGGCAACTAGATAATTTTGCTCAGTGTACTGGCGCACCACTGTATATGGACCTTGAAACTTGGCTTGAAAAGGAGAACCAACAATTGGCAGCAGAGCAAGAACCTGGTCACCTGGACTAAAGTGACAAGGCTCAGTTCGGCGATCAAATATGCCCTTCATCCTCTCCTGTGAAGATAACTTCTCTTTAGCCATTTCACCAGCGGCGTACAGCCGTCGCCGGAAATCACACACATACGATAACAGGGACTGAGGAGGCTCGGGAGACTTCCAGTCATCCTGGAGAACAGATAAAAGTCCACGCACCCTATGTCCAAACACAAGGTCATTTCGACTGAAACCTGTGCTCTCCTGTGAAACTTCCCTAGCGGCTAACAGTAAACAAGGCAACCCCTCCTCCCAATCCTTATCCATCTCAGTACAATAAGCTCTCAACAAAGACTTAAGTGTTTGATGGAAACGTTCCAGTGCTCCTTGACTTTGCGCGTGATAGGCGCTAGACAAATTGTGTTTAATATGGAGCTGTTGAAGAACCTGACCAAACAGATTAGAGGTAAAATTAGATCCTTGATCACTCTGAATGACCTTAGGGATTCCAAACAATGAGAGAAACTGAGTCAAAGCTTTTAACACCGATTTAGTCGTGATAGATCGGAGAGGATAGGCAGCAGGAAACCTAGTCGTCTGACACATCACAGTGAACAGGTAACTGCTACCCTTTTTAGAACGAGGCAGAGGACCCACACAGTCAATAATCAGATACTCAAAAGGTTGGCTGAGTACAGGAATAGGAAACAATGGTACTGGTTTAATAGCTTGATTAGGCTTACCAGTTAATTGACAGGTGTGACAAGTTTTGATAAAATCAGAAACATCCCTCTTTAATCTAGGCCAAAAGAAATGTCTTAATATGCGATTGTAGGTTTTCCTCACCCCCATATGTCCAGCAACGTCGCTGTGAGAAGTTTCCAACACCAACTCATGAAGCTTAACTGGTACAACAACCTGACTAATTGCCTCCCCCAGAAAAACACTATCATGAGACACCCACTTTCTCATCAGGACATCCTCTTGGAGAAAATAACCATGGGCGACATCTCCCAACTGTTCTATAGGCACAATTTGATCACGCAACTCTTCCAACGTGGGGTCATCCCGTTGCGCATTGATTAGATCTGAGCGGGTTACAGATAATGGGAAAACAGTGACATACTTTGTATTATTATCATTAGTCGGCGCAGTGACCAGTTCGCCACGGCTCATAGAACGTGTCACTGCACACGCAGAGAACACCTCTGGGAAACTCTGTACACTCTCATCAGGAATCCCAACAAATGACGGCTTAGTGGAAACCACTGGAGATGGAAACACGACAGGCCATACACGCTCACCAGCCAAGTTATTCCCAAGGATAACATCGATACCCTCAATAGGCAACGAAGGACGCACACCCACAACAACTTCACCCTTCACCAGCCCACAATCCAACATCAGTTTATGCAATGGAACTGACAGAGTGTTCAAACCTATTCCCTAATTAGAACACTATTCCCGAATCAGTCTCAGCAGAAAAGGGTAACACAGACTCCAACACAAATGATTCAGAGGCACCTGTGTCTCTCAGGATCTTCACTGGCACAAGGTCTTTACTTCCTAACATAGACACAAAACCTTCCGTAATGAAAGGTAAATAGTCTGGATCAATATGGACTTTCACATTCTCCTGGGCCTGAGGAAATGAGTCATGAATGAACTGATGTGGAACAGGTGCAGCTAACGCAGTAGGCTTAGATTTAGCGTAAGCACCCCTTGACCTGAGAAGTGGACATTCGTTTTTCCAATGACCTGAACCTTGACAGTAGTGACACTCCTGCCCAAAGTCAGCTTTACCATGGGAGTCAGGTTCAACCCTAGTTGAATAGAACTCTGCCCGAGAACCAAAGTATCTCGGTGAGCGAAGCCCAAATCTATCCGAACGCCCCCACTCTTTCCGAATACGGGGCTCTGCAAAGACACTTTTGTGAGTCAACACATACTCGTCCGCCAAAACCGCAGCTTCAGCAACATTCTTTACTTTCTGTTCATTAATATACGTGGCAATACGATCAGGAATTGTGTCCTTAAATTGCTCTAACATAATCAGATCACACAGCCCTTGGAAAGTCACAACTGCAGAGGCGGAACACCAGCGATTAAACTGTAAAGATAACTGTCGCGCAAACTCAACATGAGTCTGGTTATCATCCCTTTTAAAGTTCTAAATCGTTGGCGGTAAGCCTCAGGGACCAATTCATAAATCTGTAACACAGCTGTTTTAACTTTATCATAACTGGCACTGTCGTGTACACTAAGAGCTGAATATGCTTCCTGCGCTTTACCAGTCAGCACACACTGCAACATTAAAGTGCGGTCAGAATCAGGCCAACTCCTAGCGTCAGCAACCCGCTCAAACAACGAAAAGAATGTCTCGGGGTCCCTTTCATTAAACCGAGGCAATAACCGTAAGTTCCCAACAATATCAAATGTCTCTGGGGCACGACCAAAAGCGGAACTACCCCTAGGTAAATCTGGGTCACCTTCCCAAAACAAACTCTCCCCTGAGATCTTTCCTTCCCTAACCAACTCTATACGTTCTTGTTGCAACTTGATTTTAGCACGCTCCATATCTTGTTTAAATGCCAATTCCTTTTCATATTTTACACGATCATGCTCTAGCTTCTCACGATCATGCTGCCGATCATGCTCTCTCTTCTCACGATCATGCTCCAGCTGTAACAAAAGCAGTTCTTTCTGCTGTTCAAAAAGAAGGCTACTAGGACTAACCGATGGAATGGCCATTGTAACATTATGGGGGAGATGACAAATCCTCAGCAGAGGCTGGCCCGGTGGTAACTTCAAGAATACCACTCTCCATCAGATTGGCCTTCAATATCAACCTAATATAATTCTTTAGACGTTTATCACTAATCTCAACCTTGTAGTGTTCCGCGACCTTTAACAGCTGTTCTTTCGTACCTAAATCTAACAATTCCTCTGATGGAGAGCGAATAAACTTATCTACATAAGACGCCATAATCACACAAAAAAAATTCTCGCTCTTCCCTTCTGCTGAGCACACCAGACCACAACCCGAGAATTGACAATCACCCTAAGCACCACAGAAGAGAGATGAGATACGGAGCTTCCCCCAAAACCTACAATAACTCAACCCTAGTCTTCGTGCAGATTTGCGGTGGGAATTTACGCACTGTAGCCTGCTGGCAAGGAAATAGAACTCCCAGCATGCTGGCAAATTCCACCAAGCCACGGATGTGCCCCCGAGACAACTGCTCAGTCCACAGACACCACACAAAAATAACAAACATTAACCATGCCCAACATATTCCAAAAAATGAAACACGTCGCTAAACCTATCAGGGGGAAAAGGCTATAGCTCCGGGTAGCAAGTTCCACTACCCTACCCAAATCTCCCACCGAGGTACACAGCAGATTACTCACCTCAGACTGACGTCCCAACAGAAAGTAGAACAAGAGTTCAGGCTAGGCAGGGCCTGGAAACTAACCATTATACTCTCTCCAACACAGCACACAAACCAAACAACAAAGGCAACCAATACTGGGCCTATCAAACTCAAACAAAATATGCAAACCAAACACGTACCTTCACGGTCTCCCAAAACAATAGTTCAAATATCCCGGACGATCCCCCACTTGTCACGAACCGGCTCAAAGCCCGTAACAAAGGGAGACAACGTGGAGATAAGGAGTAACAAAATATATATTTATTAACTAAAGCAACTAAGGAAAATATACAATGGTGTGTGTAATCAGTAATCAGTAGTGTAAGTGAGTGTTTTGCATGCATGAATGTGATAATGCAGGGTGTTGAAAGGTGCCAATGCAAACAAACAAAAAGTCACCAAGAACCACAACACAATCTACAAAGGTGTCATTCATGGAGAGAGTCTCCTCCATGAATGTGGAAGAGGTCTATTTATCCTGGGAGACACCTGGCCCAGGTGTTTCCCATGTAGCTGACGACCCTCCCAACTCCGCCCACCGGCATCCTAATAAGGAAACAAGAACAAAGACAGAATACGGCAGACAAGAGTGGGAGGGTCGTCACAAGAATCAACAAGTGGGACACAATCATGAAGTGGAACGACATTTATTGGATATTTCAAACTTTTTTAACAAATCAAAAACTGAAAAATTGGGCGTGCAAAATTATTCAGCCCCTTTACTTTCAGTGCAGCAAAATCTCCAGAAGTTCAGTGAGGATCTCTGAATGATCCAATGTTGACCTAAATGACTAATGATGATAAATACAATCCACCTGTGTGTAATCAAGTCTCCGTATAAATGCACCTGCACTGTGATAGTCTCAGAGTTCCGTTAAAAGCGCAGAGAGCATCATGAAGAACAAGGAACACACCAGGCAGGTCCGAGATACTGTTGTGAAGAAGTTTAAAGCCGGATTTGGATACAAAAAGATTTCCCAAGCTTTAAACATCCCAAGGAGCACTGTGCAAGCGATAATATTGAAATGGAAGGAGTATCAGACCACTGCAAATCTACCAAGACCTGGCCGTCCCTCTAAACTTTCAGCTCATACAAGGAGAAGACCCATGATCACTCTGGATGAACTGCAGAGATCTACAGCTGAGGTGGGAGACTCTGTCCATAGGACAACAATCAGTCGTATATTGCACAAATCTGGCCTTTATGGAAGAGTGGCAAGAAGAAAGCCATTTCTTAAAGATATCCATAAAAAGTGTTGTTTAAAGTTTGCCACAAGCCACCTGGGAGACACACCAAACGTGGAAGAAGGTGCTCTGGTCAGATGAAACCAAAATTGAACTTTTTGGCAACAATGCAAAACGTTATGTTTGGCGTAAAAGCAACACAGCTCATCACCCTGAACACACCATCCCCACTGTCAAACATGGTGGTGGCAGCATCATGGTTTGGGCCTGCTTTTCTTCAGCAGGGACAGGGAAGATGGTTAAAATTGATGGGAAGATGGATGGAGCCAAATACAGGACCATTCTGGAAGAAAACCTGATGGAGTCTGCAAAAGACCTGAGACTGGGACGGAGATTTGTCTTCCAACAAGTCAATGATCCAAAACATAAAGCAAAATCTACAATGGAATGGTTCAAAAATAAACATATCCAGGTGTTAGAATGGCCAAGTCAAAGTCCAGACCTGAATCCAATCGAGAATCTGTGGAAAGAACTGAAAACTGCTGTTCACAAATGCTCTCCATCCAACCTCACTGAGCTCGAGCTGTTTTGCAAGGAGGAATGGGAAAAAATTTCAGTCTCTCGATGTGCAAAACTGATAGACATACCCCAAGCGACTTACAGCTGTAATCACAGCAAAAGGTGGCGCTACAAAGTATTAACTTAAGGGGGCTGAATAATTGTGCACGCCCAATTTTTCAGTTTTTGATTTGTTAAAAAAGTTTGAAATATCCAATAAATGTCGTTCCACTTCATGATTGTGTCCCACTTGTTGTTGATTCTTCACAAAAAAATACAGTTTTATATCTTTATGTTTGAAGCCTGAAATGTAGCAAAAGGTCGCAAAGTTCAAGGGGGCCGAATACTTTCTCAAGGCACTGTATATAATTCATTCTTGCATCTATCCATGTGCTTTCGTCCTGTCACCGTTTCCCTTGACTTGTGGACTTCCGTGCACAACACATCAGCGCTCTGTGACTAGGCAAAAAAAACTTTCCTAGTCAAACCTTCATACCATGGCCGCTAACCGCTACACACAGCCTACGTTGTTGTCACATCATAGTCAACTAGAACTAACGCTTTACTAAACCCGCTACAATCATGCAGTACGGTGTACAGTCAGAAAGCAGTTTAGCAGTTACACTAGCGGGCCCTGTGGCAGAAAATTAACCAAACCAAAAGCTTACATTGACTTGGAAGAGTTCCAGTGTTGAATAGACATAGCATCCTATGTTTGAGTAGGCTGAACTAGCTAGCTGCATATGCTAGCTAAGTGTAGTCATCCGGCTACACCATGGCGCTATCCTACAGACTGCTGCTGAGGCTACTGTAGACCATCATTGCAAAACTGTTTTAATCAATTATTTGGTGGCATGAATATATTTAGTATAGTTTTGTCTGAAAATTATAACTTTTTTTTATTTACTATTTTTATGAAATTTCCTGAGGATGGTCCTCTTCCTTCTCTGAGAATCCTCCACTGGTTGACTCACCCTACTTGTAGAGTAATGCCAATGCCATCCTCCTCTCTTTCATGTTGATGAAACGGTCTATCACTGTGTCATACAGTACACAATTTAATTTTTTGCTGTCCAAGGCTACCCGGCTAAAATGCTTGCTCGCTAGCCATACTTCCATTCATGGGCAATGTTAGCAAGTTAACATTAGCCTTCTACAACTAGCTACATATTTAACTTACATCCTCTCAGGCCAGGGGCACAACAATGTATGAATTAATGGTTGGCTCAGAATATTCATTATAATCATTGGCCAGTACGGAGAATTAAGTAAAACCACAAGTCCAAATCCTTATCTCCATCCATGGCTAATTTAGGAAAGGGACAAATTTAGTTAGATAGCTAGAGCACTGGAGCACTTCAAGTTCTTTCTGTCAATGACTTATGCTCTCAATGCGATCTGATAGGAGTGATGCCAAAATCCAACCTGATTTCCCTTGACACTTTTTTTGGTGCACCAGGACCATTCACCATTGAGATTGCCCAGTTTAGCTCAATGCTGATTTGCAAAAAAAAATTATCAAGGGAGGCCAAATGCTCGCTGGCTTCCCTTGTATTCCATTCAATGCAATGGGCCGCAACAATGTCATACTCGTTTGCATCAGACAGCATCAGCCAGATAGTTGAACATGCGTATCGTTAGCATAGTAAGAAAATCCATACTTAAATTGGTAGGATCATAAGAAAAGCCGTGCGTGAAACATGAAATGTAACCGTTGAATGAGGTCTGTAAACGTACAAACCCTACGTTACGACTATGAATGAACACTTACATGTCTAATTCTTACTTGGTCTCCTTTCACTTGGTTAGACTTTTTTTATACGTACAAACTTTTGTCAGGAACGTGGAATCTGCAAAGGACATGAACCGCACGTAGCTAGTTGAAGCAACTTCATACCAGACAATAGAGTTGCTTTGCAGCTTCTGGTTTAATTTCCCAAATTAAAGTCTGGAGCTTGTTTCAGAACGGCATTCGATAACACTGTTATACCAGTAGATGGCGTAGTATTGGCTTGGGCCTTCAGAAAATTACTTGTGAGAGAATGAAACTATAAAGCCACAGAAGAGTATTGTCTAGGGCAGGTATTCCCAAACAGGGGTACGCGTACCCCCAGGTGTACATGCAATGCCGTTCTGTACCATCACTCATTCATATATTTGTATGTACATATTCTTCATCCCTTTACACTTGTGTGTATAAGGTATTTGTTGTGGAATTGTTAGGTTAGATTACTTGTTGGTTATTACTGCATTGTCGGAACTAGAAGCACAAGCATTTCGCTACACTCGCATTAACATCTGCTAACCATGTGTATGTGACAAATAACATTTGATCTGATTTGAATGCCGTCGGGGTACGCCAAATAAGCGAGATTCATATAAAATAAAAAAAGAGCCCACAGAATGGGATGGCGCAATATTGAATTAGTCATATTTTAATAAGGTGGATGCATGGGGATGTCCACGTCACCCAGAGATATGCCCATGCTGTAAAGATGCACCTAGTGGACTGAAACTTCACTGTTGTAGGCGTAATACAGCTAGTATCTAGACTTGCGCTGAGGAGTAATAGAGAATGGAGACTTTGAAAACGGTTTCCCTTACTTTTTTTATACTGTTATGTTTGTTCGGGTAGCACTCCTCACAGGCTGTTTGGTGTAGGGTTTTCTTGTTGGTGAGATGAATCTGCAAAACTCTTAAAGGTATTATTGTACTTCAGAATTGTAACAAGATTTGTTCAAGCCTAAAATGTTAGTTTGTAATCGTAACATGGTGTTTGTATGTTAACAGATTAAATTTCACATTTCATGTTTCACGGATGGCTTTTCTTACGATCCTAACATTGAACATACGTATTATTAGGATCGTAAGAAAATATATACGTACATTAAATCTTTTGGTAGCTATCTGGCTCCATATACAGTGGGGCAAAAAAGTATTTAGTCAGCCACCAATTGTGCAAGTTCTCCCACTTAAAGATATGAGAGAGGCCTGTAATTTTCATCATAGGTACACTTACATTTACATTTAAGTCATTTAGCAGACGCTCTTATCCAGAGCGACTTACAAATTGGTGCATTCACCTTATGACATCCAGTGGAACAGTAGTGCATCTAAATCTTTTAAGGGGGGTGAGAGGGATTACTTTATCCTATCCTAGGTATTCCGTAAAGAGGTGGGGTTTCAGGTGTCTCCGGAAGGTGGTGATTGACTCCGCTGTCCTGGCGTCATGAGGGAGTTTGTTCCACCATTGGGGGGCCAGAGCAGCGAACAGTTTTGACTGGGCTGAGCGGGAACTGTACTTCCTCAGTGGTAGGGAGGCGAGCAGGCCAGAGGTGGATGAACGCAGTGCCCTTGTTTGGGTGTAGGGCCTGATCAGAGCCTGGAGGTACTGAGGTGCCGTTCCCCTCACAGCTCCGTAGGCAAGCACCATGGTCTTGTAGCGGATGCGAGCTTCAACTGGAAGCCAGTGGAGAGAGCGGAGGAGCGGGGTGACGTGAGAGAACTTGGGAAGGTTGAACACCAGACGGGCTACGGCGTTCTGGATGAGTTGTAGGGGTTTAATGGCACAGGCAGGGAGCCCAGCCAACAGCGAGTTGCAGTAATCCAGACGGGAGATGACAAGTGCCTGGATTAGGACCTGCGCCGCTTCCTGTGTGAGGCAGGGTCGTACTCTGCGGATGTTGTAGAGCATGAACCTACAGGAACGGGCCACCGATTATGTTGTAATGTTCCATTAAAGAACACCCTCGTTGTTCTGTTAGACAGGTAACTCTTTATCCACAATATAGCACTGAGGTCTAAGAGCCCCCACAATCTTATTATCAATTTCTCTCAGCGAATCATCAGTCATTTGTGTAAGTGCTCTGCTTGTTGAATGTCCTTCCCCTATAAGCGTGCTGAAAGTCTGTTGTAAATGTGTTTACTGTAAAATAGCATTGTATCTGGTTAAACACAATTTTTTACCAAGGGTTGGTAACAGGCTGATAGGTAGGCTATTTTAGCCAGTAAAGGGCGTTTACTATTCTTAAGTAGCAGAAGGACTTTTTCTTCCCTCAAGGTCTGAGGGCACACACTTTCTAGTAGGCTTAAATTGAAGATATGGCAAATAGGAGTGGCAATATTGTCCACTATTATCCTAAGTTGTTAGACCCCAGTGGCTTGTCCTTGATGATAGACAAGTGTTTTTTTCCATCTTCCACACTCACTTTACGGAATTCAAAATTGCAATTCTTGTCTTTCACAATTTGGTCAGATCTACATGGATGTGTAGTGTTTGCTAATCTTGCCAATTAAAAAATAATTAAAGTAGTTGGCAATATCAGTCGGTTTTGTCATGAATGAGATATCTGATTCAATGAATGATGGAGCTGAGTTCACCTTTTTCCCAACATTTAATTGAAGGTGCTCCAAAGCGTTTTACTATCATTCTTTGTCATTTATCTTTGGTTCATAGTATAGTTTCTTATTTTAATACTGTTGTGCAGCCAGATTTATTTGCCATTCCTTTTGCTTCATCCCTCTCAGCCATACAATTTTCAATTCCTCATCAATCCACAGGGATTTAACAGTTTTTAGTAATTTTCTGAATGAAAATTTAAACTAAACACTTAAACTATGACAGACAAAATGAGAAAAAGAAATCTAGAAAATCACATTGTAGGATTTTTAATGAATTTATTTGCAAATTATGGTGGAAAATAAGTATTTGGTCACCTACAAACAAGCAAGATTTCTAGCTCTCACAGACCTGTAACTTCTTCTTTAAGAGGCTCCTCTGTCCTCCACTCGATACCTGTATTAATGGCACCTGTTTGAACTTGTTATCAGTATAAAAGACACCTGTCCACAACCTCAAACAGTCACACTCCAAACTCCACTATGGCCAAGACCAAAGAGCTGTCAAAGGACACCAGAAACAAAATTGTAGACCTGCACCAGGCTGGGAAGACTGAATCTGCAATAGGTAAGCAGCTTGGTTTGAAGAAATCAACTGTGCGAGCAATTATTAGGAAATGAAAGACATACAAGACCACTGATAATCTCACTCGATCTGGGGCTCCACGCAAGATCTCACCCCTTGGGGTCAAAATTATCACAAGAACGGTGAGCAGAAATCCCAGAACCACACGGGGAGACCTAGTGAATGACCTGCAGAGAGCTGGGACCAAAGTAACAAAGCCTACCATCAGTAACACACTACGCCGCCAGGGACTCAAATCCTGCAGTGCCAGACGTGTCCCCCTGCTTAAGCCAGTACATGTCCAGGCCCGTCTGAAGTTTGCTAGAGAGCATTTGGATGATCCAGAAGAAGATTGGGAGAATGTCATATGGTCAGATGAAACCAAAATAGAAGTTTTTGGTAAAAACTCAACTCGTCGTGTTTGGAGGACAAAGAATGATGAGTTGCATCCAAAGAACACCATACCTACTGTGAAGCATTGGGGTGGAAACATCATGCTTTGGGGCTGTTTTTCTGCAAAGGGACCAGGACGACTGATCCGTGTAAAGGAAAGAATGAATGGGGCCATGTATCGTGAGATTTTGAGTGAAAACCTCCTTCCATCAGCAAGGGCATTGAAGATGAAACGTGGCTGGGTCTTTCAGCATGACAATGATCCCAAACACACTGCCCGGACAACGAAGGAGTGGCTTCGTAAGAAGCATTTCAAGGTCCTGGAGTGGCCTAGCCAGTCTCCAGATCTCAACCCCATAGAAAATCTTTGGAGGGAGTTGAAAGTCCGTGTTGCCCAGCAACAGCCTCAAAACATCACTGCTCTAGAGGAGATCTGCATGGAGGAATGGGCCAAAATACCAGCAACAGTGTGTGAAAACGTTGTGAAGACTTACAGAAAACGTTTGACCTCTGTCATTGCCAACAAAGGGTATATAACAAAGTATTGAGATAAACTTTTGTTATTGACCAAATACTTATTTTCCACCATAATTTGCAAATAAATTCATTAAAAATCCTACAATGTGATTTTCTGGATTTTTTTCCTCATTTTGTCTATCATAGTTGAAGTGTACCTATGATGACAATTACAGGCCTCTCTCATCTTTTAAGTGGGAGAACTTGCACAATTGGTGGCTGACAAAATACTTTTTTGCCCCACTGTAGATGGCCTACATGTCAAGAAACAGGGGTGCTGTTTCACTCACTCGGATGCTTTCTCCTGTGAGATACAATCAGGCTCTTGCGAATTTAAGACAAGTAATGAAACACAGAGAGACAAAAGATATATAATTTTATATATTTTTTTTTCTTGGTAATTATTTTGGGGAAGCCTGGCTTCTCTTGGCACCATGAATACACTGATTGCAACTACTGTGAAACCCCGCCATTCAGTTTCAACACCATGATTTAATAGCAATACACGCACAAGCATTAGTGAGAGTGAAGACAAGGAAGGTGTGCAGCAATGTATGGTCCATTTCAAATGGAAATTGTCAGGCAGTTGGGAATGTGGGACCATTAAAGTCAATCCTGGTTCAACCAAGTAAAGTACTGGGGTATAATCCTTACTCCAAACAGTTGCAAAACGTTTGCAACCTAAACTAGTGTTTCTATTGGACAGGTTCAGCAAACAGGGAGGGTCCTACCTAAATCTGTCCAATAGAAAAATAATGTTTTGTAACTGTTTGGAGTAGCCTAAGGATAACACCCCATGCATGCACTGACAGTCAACTCAACTATTATAACGTCACTTCCCCCGAAAATACCCTTGTCCAATAGAACTACACGAACCCCGAAAGAATATGCAATTGTTTTTGAAGTGATTCCAATGTTGTTGTTTTTTAAAATATTGCTTTTATTCCTCTGTGGTTGATGTAAGTAACATAGATTTACATTAAAATATATTCATTTCAATATTAACATCAAATATAAATGTAGTAATAAACAGATTAGGAATATTGTTTGTGATACTACATTTCCCACAGAAAGATTTTTTTGGGCCGAATACCTGTGAAACACGCTATGGAAAGATTCAAGCTGAATATTCTGTGGAATGGAGAAGGAGACCATTTAGCATTTGTTTTTTTGTGCCTGTATTTATCGTAGAATGTTTTGGATTGACATACAGAATTTTGTTACAAAGAAAACAGGACAAGTTGTACAATTTAATGGTTTTGATAATGATTTATTTCTGAAAATCTGATATTGATAAAATTGTAGTATATTTAATTCAACTGCTAATAATATTAATTTGTTTAGGATTCCTAGCAATATAAATAGTTTGTATATATGTTTGTTTGCAAAACATTTTTTACGACACCCCCCACCCATATTTCCATGTGCGCTCTTCCAACCCCGTCTATTGGTTGCCGGAGTTGTCACAAGTGAACACAGGTGACCTGGGACGCGCCAAGCTCCGCGGACAACATCACAACCAGCGGAAATAAAAACAATTAGCAGCTGGAGTGCCAGTGGAGTGTATCATCCATTTTTCTGAAATTATTAATGACACATAATGCCCTATTTTTTTGTTTTTTTGCGTAGTTTGTGTTTGAGGATACGAGCGATTCCACTGACCGCATTGGAGCGCACTGGTGGAAGACCCACGTAGTTTCCAGAACCTGCACTCCCAACTTCGTATCATCTGACCTTCAGAGCGTGTAAGTAATATTCCACCGATTAAAACTTCTGCGAACCGTAAATCGCCATGGGCCAACTCTGGAAAACGAACTAGGTTAGTTTTTATATTAAAGTAGCTGATCATGCATTGTGCGCCATAGTTTGCACTTTGGAAATCGATTTCACGGTCATTCAGCTCCAGCGTTCACGGACACTGCTGGATAAAAAGGCTTGGGTTTTTACCATTTTAAGTGTCTTTTGACATTTTTTTATTCATGTTTTGCCTAATAATAAACAATATAGGCTAGGTAATTGCATTAATAAACAGTATAGGTTAAATAATTGTATTTGTTGGATATGAGTTGGTAGTCAGCCCATCCTTTTCCTAAAACATTGACAGCTACAAACATGTTATAAATATTTATGCTACTTTTGTGCAATTTAGTGCACTTTTTTAAATCTCTGAACTGTCAAATGCAATTTCCTACCCTGGTGACTTTGCCATTTATGACCAACCTCTGGTTTCCGTGGACATATGGTTGATGACACTCTATCCAGAGCTATGCCGCTGCTATGTATAAACCGTGTTTGTGATACCCCGATACATCTCTTATATAAGGATAACTTTGCTGGAAAGCCGGGCGCTGGGGGCCAAACAGAGCCTAGCAAGCAGGCTGGTCTCACTAGACCTAACCATAGTAGGGTGTCCAATCAAACACGCATATATAGACTAATGGGTAAAGTAATGCTCCTCCTCTAAGAAAAAAATGGTCCAAACCTCATGTCTCTGTCATCTGTTCAAATGTTATTCGAGTTCTTACCTTTGTAGGATGGCCAAGAGTACACCCTGGTGTCATAGACTATACGTAACAAAGTCAACGCAAATACAGAAAATTCAAAATAGTCTTTATTTTATTTAACCCAGTTCCTACATTTGAATATAAAAATTGATTTTATCAAACAAAACTATGCTACATTTTTATCTCTGGGAGCATCAGGATGACAAAACAGATTACTCAATGTAAGTACATTATTTACCTTCAGCGGTAAATGTATCAAACCAGTTGCCGTGTAAGTTTTTTTGTGTGTGTATTCTCCTCAAACAAAAGCATAGTTTTTAGATTATCCGACAATACCATCCTATTGTTAACCCTAAACTTAACCTAACCCTAACACCCCTAGCCTAGCTAACGTTAGCCACCTAGCTAATGTTAGAATTAGCCACAGCAAATTGGAATGCATAACACATCAAATGTGTTGCAAATTTGTAACATATCATACAAAACAAGTGATGTGCACCACAAAATAATACATGCATAGTAGTTTGTGTCCCAGATTTTCATTTACTACGTTACGTCTACCAGTGAATCCAGGTTTCAGGAGCGAGATGGCACTGTCAAGTCCATGCGCTACTTGGCGGTACCTGTATTTTTCCTTCGTAGCTTGTCCCCCAACTTCTTTTTAGGGTGTTTTCACATATAATCCTCTTTCAAAAGGGCTGATCTCAGTCCTCTTTAAAGTCAACTCTGAGGTAAAAAAAGAGCAAATTGTATTCATACTGCCCTTGCCTTTGAATGAGGACTCAACTCTTTTGCCAGTTCACTTCAGCTATTTTGTGGTCCGAGTCCTCTTTGTATTTACATTGTTATGTTTAGAAAGGAACAAATATTTTTTTCCAACATTCACAAAGTGAGAGAGCGAGAGAGAGACTCCATCATTCACCTCTCTGTAGTCCAGGGTTTGACTGCAAGAAGCCCAAACGGATATCATTATTTCACTAAAACACCATTTCAAACCTTGCTTACAATTTAACAATTTTTTTATGTCCAACAATGAAAATAAAATAATGAAAAACATTATTTTTGCTCAGAAAACATGGGGGGCCAAATAAAACCACCTGAAGGTTGAGGAACCCTGGTGTAGTTCATACTAGGCCTATATGCAGTATATTATTATAATAATAATAATGAACTGGGTGTTTTGATCCCTGAATGCTGATTGGCTGACAGCTGTGGTATATCAGACTGTATACACCAGGTATGATAAAGCATTTATTTTTACTGCTCTAATTACGTTGGTAACGAGTTTTATAAAAGAAATAAGGCACCTCGTGGGTTTGTGGTATATGGCCAATATACCACGGCTAAGGGCTGTATCCAGGCACTCCGCGTTGCACATAAGAATGGCCCTTAGCCGTGGTATATTGGCCATATAACACACCCTCTTGGGCCTTATTGCGTAAGCATATTTTTACATGTTATAACACACAGTGGGAAACTGAGTTCTGTTGCCTGACCCTCACCATTTAAGACAATGGGGTTCAAATGTAATTAGGTTAGGCCTGGTCTATTGTCCATCTCACTAAGTCCTGACTACATACCACTGACACTTCTATTTTAGAGGAAATCTACCATTCCCACCCTGACTCGACTACTTTCACTATTGGGCGATTCCATTACATTTGCATGCAAAATCACAACTTTAATGTCTTATAGAAGAGACAAACAAAATAAATTAAACGTTTTATGTGTGTGGGGATAGGCAACTAGTGGCCCCCCTTTTGTAGGCCTGCTGACCAATAATTTAAAAAAGCATACATACATTAGGAACTCAGTCTGGGTCTCAACTTACTGTTGAGAGTTAGAATGATAGAATACACAGACATTTCTGAACACAGAAATGAAAATGTTAAAAAGATTTGTCATTTCCATTATTAGGATTTTAGTGAGGAAAAACAATGTGATTGATGTGTCACCCTTCGTTATGGATGTTAGCGTCAGAAATACCCATTCAATTCTTAAAGATTTGGCCTCCCAGGTGGCGCAGTGGTCTAGGGCACTGCAGCGCCACCAGAGGGAGGTCCGGGTTAGGGAGGGCCGGTAGGGATATCTTTGTCTCATCGCGCACCAGCGACTCCTGTGGCGGGCCGGGCGCAGTGCACACTAACCAAGGTTGCCAGGTGCACAGTGTTTCCTCCGACACATTGGTGCGGCTGGCTTCCGGGTTGGAGGCGCGCTGTGTTAAGAAGTAGTGCGGCTTGGTTGTGTTTCTGAGGACGCATGAGTATATAAACTTCTGACCCACTGGGAATGTGATGAAAGAAATAAAAGCTGAAATAAATCATTCTTCTATTATTCTGACATTTCACATTCCCAGGTGGCGCAGTGGTCTAGGGCACTGCATCGCAGCGCTAGCTGTGCCACCCGAGCCCGTACGGAGTTGGATAGTAGCTACTAATAATTGGATACTACGAAAAAGGGGGTGGGTAAAATAAATTCTAAACTTGTGGTTTACATTTTGTAAAAGGCAGAAGGCACCACAAGAAAGCGTACTTTAGTACTGCATAATTACATATGGTGTACAAGACCAGGCACCCTAACATATACAGTTGAAGTCAGAAGTTTACATACACCAAATACATTTTCACAATTCCTGACATTTAATCCTAGTAAAAATTCCCTGTCAGTTAGGATCACCACTTTATTTTAAGAATGTGAAATGTCAGAATAATAGAAGAATATTTATTTCAGCTTTTATTTCTTTCATCACATTCCCAGTGGGTCAGAAGTTTACATACACTCAATCAGTATTTGGTAGCATTGCCTTTAAATTGTCAAACGTTTCAGGTAGCCTTCCACAAGCTTCCCACAATACGTTGGGTACATTTCTGCCCATTCCTCCTGACAGAGCTGGTGTAACTGAGTCAGGTTTGTAGGCCTCCTTGCTCGCACACTTTTTTTCAGTTCTGCCCACAAATTGTCTATAGGATTGAGGTCAGGGCTTTGTGATGGCCACTCCAATACCTTGACTCTGTTGTCCTGAAGCCACAACTTTGGAAGTATGCTTGTGGTCATTGTCGGCAGGGTAGCCTAGTGGTTAGAGTGTTGGACTAGTAACCGGAAGGTTGCAAGTTCAAGCCCCCGTGCTGACAAGGTACAAATCTGTCGTTCTGCCCCTGAACAGGCAGTTAACCCACTGTTCCTAGGCCGTCATTGAAAATAAGAATTTGTTCTTAACTGACTTGCCTAGTTAAATAAAGGTTAAAAAATAAAATTAAAAAAATTGTCCATTTCAAAGACCCATTTGCGGCCAGGCTTTAACTTCCTCACTGTCTTGATGTTGCTTCAATATATCCACATCATTTCCTTTCCTCGTGATGCCATCTATTTTGTGAAGTGCACCAGTCCCTCCTGCAGCAAAGCACACCCACAACATGATGCTGCCACCCATGTTCCTCACGGTTGGGATGGTGTTCTTCGGCTTGCAAGCCTCCCCCTTTTTCCTCCTAACATAACGATGGTCATTATGGCCAAACAGTTATATTTTTGTTTCATCAGACCAGAGGAAATTTCACCAGAAAGTACAAGCTTTGTGCAGTTGCAAACCGTAGTTTGGCATTTTTATGGTGGTTTTGGAGCAGTGGCTTCTTCCTTGCTGAGCGGCCTGTCAGGTTATGTCGCTATAGGACTCGTTTTTACTGTGGATATAGATACTTTTGTGCCTGTTTCCTCCAGTATCTTCACAAGGTCCTTTGCTGCTGTTCTGGGATTGATTTGCACTTTTTACACCAAAGTACGTTCATCTCTAGGAGCCAGAACGCGTCTCCCTCCTGAGCGGTATGATGGCTGCGTGGTCCCATGGTGTTTATACTTGCGTACTATTTTTTGCACAGATGAACGTGGTACCTTCAGGCATTTGGAAATTGCTTCCAAGGATGAACCAGACTTGTGGTCTACAATTTTTTTTTCTGAGGTCTTAGCTGATTTCTATTAATTTTCCCATGATGTCAAGCAAAGAGGCACTGGGTTTGAAGGTAGGCCTTGAAATGCATCCACAGACCTCCAATTGTCTCAAATGTCAATTAGCCTATCAGAAGCTTCTAAAGCCATGACATAATTTTCTGGAGTTTTCCAAGCTGTTTAAAGGCACAGTCAACTTAGTGTATGTAAACTTCTGACCCACTAGGATTGTGAAATACTTTCTCTGTAAACAATTGTTGGAAAAATTACTTGTGTCATGCACAAAGTAGTTGTCCTTAACCGACTTGCCAAAACTATAGTTTGTTAACAAGAAATTTGTGGAGTAATTGAAAAACGAGTTTTAATGACTCAAGTCTATGTAAACTTCAGTCTTCAACTGTGTGTGTGTGTACGGTAGTAATGTAATATATATATATATATATATATTACATTACTACCGTTCAACAGTTTGGGGTCACTTGGACATTTCCTTGTTTTTGAGAGAATCTCACATTTTTTGTCCCTTTAAAATACATCGACTTGATCAGTAATACAGTGGAGACATGGTTAATGTTGTAAATGACTATTGTAGCTGGAAATGGCAGCTTTTTAATGGAAGATCTACATAGGCGTACAGAGGTCCATTATCAGCAACCATCACTCCTGTGTTCCAGTGGCACGTTGTGTTCGCTAATCCAAGTTTATCATTTTAAAAGTCTAATTGATCGTTAGGAAACCATTTTGCAATTATGTTAGCACAGCTGAAAACTGTTGTGGTGATTTTAAAGAAGCAATAAACCTGGCCTTCTTTAGACTAGGTGAGTATCTGGAGCATCACCATTTGTGGGTTCGATTATAGTCTCAAAATGGCCAGAAACAAAGACCTGAAACTCGTCAGTCTATTCTTGTTTTGAGAAATGAAGGCTATTCCATGTGAGAAATTACCAAGAAACTCTAGATCTGGTACAACGCGGTGTACCAGGGAGTGGTACACAGAGGAAAATAAACATCTTTGAAATGGTTGCCTTTTTTATATTATTGTTCTCTCTCTCTCAAGGATAATTATGAACGTGGTTTAATTTGTAAATGACTAACTTGATTTGCGCTCAGGTTGACTTCTACACAGAGTCGCCCTATTAGACATTTCTGAGAAATAGCCTGTCAGTGAATGACCTCAAAGCAACCTTTTCACATGTATTCATGAGCTTCATATGGGCAATGCTCAATGTCAGGAGTTCCACAACTAAAGTTCCAAGCATACAGAATTTGTTTGTAAACAAAGTCTGTATGTAGATGTTAAATTGTTCTGACTAACTACAGTAAATTATGTATTTGTATATCAAATATGAATTTCTACAGGTCAACAGCAGAAATATTAGTCTTTTGGCCTGTTCAGTGAATTGTGATATGGAGAACATACAGTAGAATAGACCCATATTGTCTGTAGCACAACAGGTAAGCACTATTTGAGGAATGTGGATGGATGGGCCGTTGTAAAAAAACAACAACAACAAAAAACATGGTGGGATGTCTGTCTGCAACCCCCCCACTCCCTGTATTTCTATACAGGTTGTGGTATCGTCGTACCATCGTTCTCTCATCCTCAGCTTTACAATATTACCGGCTTATTACACAAGGGGGCGCCAGAGAAATGCAAAAAAGACCATTGGTTGTCGCTTGCCACAAAGCTAACAAAATTAGCACAAGTAACAGTGAATTTCCATGGAGGCTGCTAGCTAAATATGCTAACGATTGCACATGAAAATAAATTAATTGCAAAGACCGGTAATCTAGCTCATAAAGTTTTACATAGGTAGGAGCTACCGACTGTCATTTCTGGTGAGTTTGGACATTACCAGTTAATGTGATCATGGTGTAAATGAACAAAGTTTTAATGTATTCGTGTCTGAAGGAAGAACAGTACTGGCTCTGGGAGCAGCATGTTTACATGCTGTGTGGATTCTAGTCGCTACGGCTCTGGGAAAAGATTGGGGAGGAGCAGACTGCCCAGAATGGAGAGGGGAAAAAAACACAAGGAAATCAAAAGATGTCAGTGGCAGCTGTATAGAACTCAACCAAAGGACTTTGACTGAACAAACACGGCAGAAAGCTAGTTACATATATTGCAGCTTAAAGATTAAATTTGCTGTTAGAACCTTTTGTAGGAGCATCGTTAAATCTGAGCTTGTTCCCAAAACCATCGTTTTAACATTGCATTTAAATTATGAGCATTTAACACTTGCCTAAGGTCACTCGTAGAACATCTAAGTGCTTGGTTAGATACATTTTTGCTCTCCCACGTCGTTTTCTAGTCTACTCCGATATCTGCTAAACACGGAATCACATGGTTTCTCCATCGTTGTGACCGCCGCTAACTTCAGAACAAAGTTGACTACAATTGATACAAGCAAGCGACGTATAAAAAGTGAGATGGCTTCATTAAAATATAAACTGTAGGCTATGTCAATCATATTGAAATACATTTATAATTCAACAGAGTTGTATTTTGCTACAGACTTCAGTCTATAATTAGTCTCTATATATTTCAAGATGTGTTGCCTAGAGTGCACAATGATTTTTGTTGTTTTATTGGGTAAGCATTAGAATAAGAATAACCTCAATATTTGCAGATATAGGTGGTAATATCTCTCTAGCCGCTGATGCGTCGTGTAGGAGCTGATCCGTCATCAGCATTGTGAAATAATGTAAATGTTAAGGTAATATGGAGAAAGCAGATCCAAGAGCAGCACTCCCTTTCTTTCGATCCTATCAGTATCAACGCATGCTCCAATGACTCACTGTGCGACCGTTCTCTCTGCATGGTGTTTTGGGAAACTTATGTTTCATCTTCAGCCGTTGTAGGAAAGATGCATCGTTAAAACACTCATAAGCCTAGTTCCATCGTTATCCATTCACAGCTACAGTGCATTCGGAAAGTATTCAGACCCCTTGACTTTTTAAATATTTTAGTACGTTACGTTACACCTTATTCTAAAATGGATTAAATTAGTTTTCTTCCCTCACCAATCTACACCGCCCCCATAATGAAAAAATAAATAAATGTATGAATAAATAAATGAAATCACATTTTAAACAAGGATTTAGACCCTTTACTCAGCACTTTGAAGCACGTCTGGTTGCGATTACAGCCTCTCATCTTCTTGGGTATGACTCTAAAAGCTTGGCACACCTGCATTTGGGGAGTTTCTCCCACTTTTCTCTGCACATCCTCTTGTTCGATCGGGTTCAAGTCCGGGTCCGGGCTGGGCCACTCAAGGACATTCCGAGACTTGTCCCGAAGCCACGCATGTGTTGTCTTGGCTGTGTGCTAGGGTCGTTGTCCTGTTGGAAGGTGAACCTTTGCCCCAGACTGAGGTCCTGAGTGCTCTGGAGCAGGTTTTCATCAAGGACCTCTACTTTGCTCCGTTCATCTTTCCCTCGATCCTGAATACTTCCCATCCCTGCCGCTGAAAAACATCCCCACAGCATGCCTCCACCATACTTCATCTTAGGGTTGGTGCAAGGTTTCCTCCAGACATGATGCTTGGCATTCAGGCCAAAGAGTTCAATCTTGCTTTCATCAGACCAGAGAATCCAAGGAAGCAGCTGCTCTTCCTGTGGTCCAGCAAAATTAATGCAGTTTGAAAATATTGTAATGTTTTTTAAATTGTACAGACTTTGTGCCCTCTGGCCCCTACTCCACCACTACCATATATATATATATACATTACAAAATCTATGTGTGTAAGCATGTGTCTGTGCCTATGTTTGTTGCTTCACAGTCCCCACTGTTCCATAAGGTGTTTTTTAATCTTTTTAAAATCAAATTTTAATGCTTGCATGAGGTAAGTACCTGAGGTGAGGTAAGTTAAGTATGGTCCAGAAAAACACTGAACCACTGCTACTCTAACTTCTGCGACGCATACAAGGCCCTCCCCAGCCCTCCCTTTGGCAAATCCGACCACGACTCCATCTTGCTCGTACTGTCCTATAGGCAGAAACTCGATCAGGATGTACCCATGACTAGAACCATTCAACGCTGGTCTGACCAATCGGAATCCACGCTTCAAGATTGTTTTGATCACGTGGACTGGAAGATGTTCTTGGGAAGCCTCAGACAATGACAACCATTTATACGCTGACTCGTGAGTGAGTTTATTAGGAAGTGCATTGGAGATGTTGTACCCAACCAGAAACTATAAAAAACTACCCCAACCAGAAACTGTGGATAGAAGGCGGCATTTGTGCAAAACTGAAAGCGCGAACCACCGCATTCAACCATGGAAAGAGGTCGGGGAATATGGCTGAATATAAACAGTGTAGTTATTCCCTCTGCTAGGCAATCAAACAAGCAATGTCAGTATAGGGACAAAATGGAGACTCAATGTAATGGCTCGAGGCGTGGCCATGCACGCAGTCAAGTTTGCGGACTACACAATAGTAGTGGGCTTGATTACCATCAACAACGAGACTGGGTGAGCTCCCCCCTATCCACATCGACGGGACAGCAGTGGAGAAGGTGGAAAGCTTTAAGTTCCTCGGTGTACACATCACGGACAAACTGAATTGGTCCACCCAAACAGACAGCGTGGTGAAGGCGCAACAGTGCCTCTTCAACCTCAGGAGGCTGAAGAAATTTGACTTGTCACCTAAATCCTTCACAGATGCACAATTGAGAGCATCCTGTTGGGCTGTATCACCGCCTGCTACGGCACCTGCTCCGTCCACAACTGCAAGCCTCTCCAGAGGGTAGCGCGGTCTGCACAACGCATCATCAGGGGCAAACTACCTGCCCTCCAGGACACCTACAGCACCTGATGTCACAGGAAGGTCAAAAAGATCATCAAGGACAACAACCACCCGAGCCACAGCCTGTTCACTCCGCTACCATCCAGAAGGCGAGGTCAGTACAGGTGCATCAAAGCTGGGACAGAGAGACTGAAAAACGGCTTCTCTCTAGTCCATCAGACTGCTAAACAACCAACACTAACACAGAGATGCTGCTTGCAAAGACCCAAATCACTGGCCACTTTAGTGATACCTTTTTTTTATTAAATCAATTTATTAGTCACTTTAATGCCACTAATGTTTACATATCCTACATTACTCATCTCATATGTATATATTGTATTTCATACCATCTATTGCATCTTGCCTATGCCGCATGGCCATCGCTCATCCGTATGTATGTGTGTATATATATATATTTTTTCCATCCCTTTACGTGTGTGTAGATAGTTGTTGTGAATTTTTTAGATATTACGGCACTGTTGGAACTAGAAACACAAGCATTTCACTACAAGCGCATTAACATCTGCTAACTATGTGTATGTGACAAATAAAATGTAATGAGGAATGGAGTTCCATGTAGTCATGGCTCTATTTAGTACTGTGCGCCTTCCGTAGTCTGTTTTGGACTTGGCAACTGTTAAGTCCTTTTTTGTGGCACCTGACCACATGACTGAACAGTAGTCCAGGTACTACAAATCTAGGGCCTGCAGGACCTGCCCTGTTGACAGTGCTGTTAACTTCTTATGGTTTAGGGGACGCTTGCATCCCACTCTGCCAAAAGCCATGGAAAATGCAGCACGGCAAATTCAAATAAATTATATAAAAATCTAACTTTCATTAAATCACACATGTAAGATACTAAATTAAAGCTACACTCGTTGTGAATCCAGCCAATACATCAGATTTTAAAAAGGCTTTTCGGCGGAAGCATAAGAAGCTATTATCTGAGGATAGCACAACAGTAAACAGAGGGTGCATATTTCAACCCTGCAGGCGCTACACAAAACGCAGAAATAATATATTAAACATGCCTTACCTTTGACGAGCTTCGATTAATTCCGTTCATATATATCCAAAATGTCCAATTATTTGGCGTATTTGATCCAGAAAAAAACGGCTTCCAAATTGCGCAACGTCACTACAAAATATTTCAAAAGTTGCCTGTAAACTTTGCCAAAACATTTCAAACTACTTTTGTAATACAATTTGAGGTATTTTTAAACGTTAATAATCGATCAAATTGAAGACGGGTCTGTGTTCAATACAGGAAGACAAACAAACCAACGCTACTTTTCAAGTCTTGCGCAACTCTCAACAGTGTTAAGCAGTTCCTAGATGGCCGTACTTCATTGCACAAAGGAATAACCTCAACCAAATTCCAAAGACTGACATCCAGTGGAAGCGGTAGGAACTGAAAACAAGTTCCTAAAATACCGTTTCCCAATGAGAACTCACTGAACAGACAAACTTAAAAAATAAAAATAAAATTCTGAACGGTTAGTCCTCAGGGTTTTGCCTGCTACATAAGTTCTGTTATACTCAGACATGATTCAAACAGTTTTAGAAACTTCAGTGTTTTCTATCCAAATCTACTAATAATATCCACATCTTATATTCTTGGCATGAGTATCAGGAAGTTGAAATTGGGCACGCTATTTATCCAAAAGTGAAAATGCTGACCCCTATACCTTAGGAAGTTAAGAAAATAAAAAATAGGTTCAGAACGGCTAGCCCTTGGATGTACACAGAGAGCTAATATTAATAATATGCATGTCAATCTCTCCTGGCTCAAAGTGGAGGAGAGATTAACTTCATCACTGCTTCTTTTATAACAGGTATTGACATGTTGAATGCACCAAGCTTTCAGTTTGAACCTCTGGCGCACAGCTCGTACACCCATGCATACCCTACAAGACATGCCACGAGGTCTCTTAACTTCTTTCGTCGAGCTAGCCCGGATCCGGGATCGTGGCTACAGCCTCAAGACCATTACCATAACGCAACGTTAACTATTCATGAAAATCGCAAATGAAATTAAATAAATATGCTAGCTCTCAAGCTTAGCGTTTTGTTAACAACACTCATCTCAGATTTTCAAAAATATGCTTCTCAACCATAGCAAAACAAGCATTTGTGTAACAGTATTGACAGCTAGCATAGCATTTAGCGTTAGCGTTCAGCAGGCAACATTTTCACAAAAACCAGAAAAGCATTCAAATAAAATAATTTACCTTTTGAAGAACTTCGGATGTTTTCAATGAGGAGACTCTCAGTTAGATAGCAAATGTTCAGTTTTTCCTGAAAGATGATTTGTTTAGGAGAAATCGCTCCATTTTGTGCGTCACGTTTGGTTACCAAAAAAAAACGAAAATTCAGTCATCAAAACGCCTAACTTTTTTCCAAATTAACTCCAAAATATCGACTGAAACATGGTAAACGTTGTTTAGAATCAATCCTCAAGGTGTTTTTCACATATCTCTTCGATGATATATCGTTCGTGGAAGTCTCCTCTCTCCTCTGAATCCCATGGGAAAATGCCTGCAGCTGAAGATTACGCACCAATTTCAACAAAGGATACCTGGCGGACACCTGGTAAATGTAGTCTCTTATGGCCAATCTTCCAATGATATGCCTACAAACACGTCACAATGCTGCAGACACCTTGGGGGAACGGCAGAGCGTGTAGGCTCGTTCAGGGCGCATTCACAGCCATATAAAGAGACAATGAAAAACAGCGCCTCAAAAATTTTGCTCATTTCCTGTTTGAAGTTTCATCTTGGTTTCGCCTGTAGCATCAGTTCTGTGGCACTCACAGATAATATCTTTGCAGTTTTGGAAACGTCAGAGTGTTTTCTCTCCAAGCTGTCAATTATATGCATAGTCAAGCATCTTTTCGTGACAAAATATCTTGTTTAAAACGGGAACGTTTTTTATCCAAAAATGAAATACTGCCCCTAGAGCTCCAAGAGGTTTTAAGAAGGTAGAACCTAGGGTCTGTAGGACCTGCCTTGTTGATAGTGCTGTTAAGAAGGTAGAGTAGCTCCTTATCATGGATCAATATGTTTTGACCATGACAGTTTACAATCCAGGATAACTCCAAGCAGTTTGGTGTTTTAGTGAATAATTTGTCCCAAACGCAATGCTTTCACTTTTTGAAATATTTAGGACTAACTTATTCCTTGTCACCCACTCTGAAACTAAAACTCTCTAAGTGTTGCAGTCAATTCAGTCGCTGTAGTAGATGACATGTATAGGGTTGAGTCATCCACATACAGTGGGGCAAAAAGTATTTAGTCAGTCACCAATTGTGCAAGTTCTCACACTTAAAAAGAGAGGCCTGTAATTTTCATCATAGGTAGAGACAAAATGAGAAAAAAGAATCCAGAAAATCACATTGTAGGATTTTTTAAATGAATTTATTTGCAAATTATGGTGGAAAATAAGTATTTGGTCACCTACAAACAAGCAAGATTTCTTGCTCTCACAGACCTGTAACTTCTTCTTTAAGAGGCTCCTCTGTCCTCCACTCGTTACCTGTATTAATGGCACCTGTTTGAACTTGTTATCAGTATAAAAGACACCTGTCCACAACCTCAAACAGTCACACTCCAAACTCCACTATGGCCAAGACCAAAGAGCTGTCAAAATTGTAGACCTGCACCAGGCTGGGAAGACTGAATCTGCAATAGGTAAGCAGCTTGGGTTGAAGAAATCAACTGTGCGAGCAATTATTAGGAAATGGAAGACTTACAAGACCACTGATAATCTCACTCGATCTGAGGCTCCACGCAAGATCCCACCCCGTGGGGTCAAAATGATCACAAGAACAGTGAGCAAAAATCCCAGAACCACACGGTGGGACCTAGTGACTGTGCCAGGTGATTTATACTACTATCTGTACTTATTGGTGGCACAGATGCTGTTTCATCCTTTCCTACACTTAAATTACCCTTGCCTAATGATTGCATCTGACGCTGGGCTTGCAGCACGGCTATCCTCACCATAATGCGATCTTTCTCCTGGGGCTGCAGGTAGCCTAGTGGTTAGAGCGATGGGCCAGTAACCGAAAGGTTGCTAGATCATATCCCTTGGCTGACAAGGTAAAAATCTGTTGTTCTGCCCCTGAACAAGATACAGTTCCTAGGCTGTTGTAATTAAGAATTTGTTCTTAAGACTTGCCTAGTTAAATAAAATATTATGAGTACAGCGACTGCAATTAGAAGGTATAATGTTAAAGTTTCTACTTAGCTTCGGCTGGTGGAGGTCTTTATAGAACCATGTCCGGGGTGGAACATTTTTAAATATAGAACGGTAATTAAAAAGTAAAAACCGTGAAGTTGGCAGGTAGCTAAGTAACGTTAGCAACAGTAGACTGAGTGGTTTCGTTCCATTACGAGTTGAACCACGTCAAGGTTAATTCCATTCTCTTGACGAGACTCAAAGCTAGCTTGTGTGTGTCAGTGGAGTGCATGACTTTGTCTGTGCCATAGGTCATGAATTAGGAAAATCTATATTGCTAATGACATGAGGAGACATTATTATTATTATTGCTAGCCCTTTCTTTGTAATATTGGAATTAAGATATTGAATTACTGTCTGATCGTACATCCTTTAATATGATTTAGTTATAAAACCATTAAGTTAAATCTGTCCACACAGCCACTTACCTGCTGACATAGGGACCAGGCAGTTGTTTGTGTGTGTGTCCCTACATTCAGTTTGTGTAGTTGGTGCCAGTGCTCTACTTAGTCAGTTTCTCTAGTTTGGGCCTTTTTCTGTTAATGTGCAACCTGATCTGGTTTCCCCTTCTTTTCTCTCTCTCTCTCGCTCCCTCTCTCGCAAAACAAAATGCAGCTGCAGTACACCAACTACCCCTGGAAGGTTAAGTTCACCGTAGGTTATAGGCTATTGGGGACATTGTTTGATCAACTAGAATAGACCATGTTAACTGATGCACGGTTAGATTTCTCATCATTTCAACATAGCCTATCACTAGAAGTATCAGTTGTGCATGTTTACTGTTAACAGCTTCCATTTCCTTAAAGGGGTGTGTCAGTAAGACTCCCAGACGGGCTTGTTCCAGTGCTCATGTTATGGCTGTATCCTGTGTGTTTTTCTGTATTTTCAGGCTACTTGGACTAGTGTCTACATGGAAGTGGTGGTGACAGGGTTAACTTACTACAGGTAAACACAGGCATCTAGAGATGGGGTCAGTGGTGCCTGTAATCAGATGAGAAAGCAGCCGGTTGTGTGTGTACACGCCCTGCCCTGGTTCCTAGAAGTCTGGTATGGGCAATTCCACAGTAACGGACTTATGCTTTGACTCAGTTTCACTTTAAAGTGGATACCAAACAATTACATTTTATTTCAAAGTTTAACAAACATTGCAACTCTATAAACAAGGACTACTTTGAAACATTTACACAGAAAATGGCACAAAAAACACATTTGCTGGAAGAATTGTGCTGATGCAAATTTGCTAACGGAATTCAAATCTATTTTTTTATGTGACCACAGTTTCCAGAAAGCTGTTAGAAATGGGAGCAGATACTGTATTTAAGATTCAAAAGATGTCTGCAGAAAGAATGGGGTATCAGCTATGACATTACACAGTTTGAAATTATTATCTTTTGGTTATTGAAATATAGTAGGTGAAGTGGATTTACATCCAGTAATGGAATTACACTAATGGTATTGCATCATGGGTCCCTGATCTGTACTATACAGAAATGCACAATTATGGATTTCATATTTTCTTCTTGGTGATGTATACTGACTAGGTACACAAAGGTATAAATATGCAATATGCTTATTTTGCATATTTGGGTATTATTCTACACACTGGCTATTAACACTGGTTGGTCCGGAACAGACCAAATCTGAACCAATCGTAGAAGTCTGTTTCACAAGTTTGGATGTCACTATACAGCACAGTATGGTACAGTAAAGTAGATATTTTCAGAATAGACACTACTTCTCTTTACTGTGCTGTACTTTTCTTTACTGTTCTCTACTGTACTGTCCAAACTTGTGAAACATAAGTATTTCTCTACACTCGCGTTATCTGCTAACCATGTTTATGTGACCAATAACATTTGATTTGACATGGATGTCTATTTGGTTCAGATTTGGTCCGGCCAGGGTGGTTTTCCGTTGCTCAGTGGGTGAGGATGCTGGTTACAGTAAATGGAAAGCGGGTAGGTGTCAGTAAGATACTGGAGAGGGGACATTTACTAGAGAGCGGGGTCGTCCAGACTGTTTTCAGTCTTGCTTTGACCACAGGAAGAGAAAGAAAACAGTTATAAGCTGAACATAACGATATGCCAGTTGAAAGGAGGACAGTAGCAGGTGATCCAACTGCGGTTTGACTACTATAATTTCCAGTAATTGCAGTAATTCTATTACAGATTTGAGTTTCAATCACTTCAAGTTTGTTTAAAGTTTATGAATAATTATCAGTAAAAACACATTGGTCGGTGTACCACTACTTGTTACTTATGTGAACTTTCATGAATCCTTCAGCATGAGGAGAGCGATTTAGAAAGTATCTTAAAGATAATACAGTAGGTGGGTTTTTCATAAAGGAATTACAAAGCGCAAGGCAATATTTCTTAATCTTAGATTGCGAAATAGTTTACCCTCTTAAGCGTTTTATTAGTTGGCAGGGGTCTTCAAAATGATTATGCTGTGATCTATTTCCATTACCGTATGACCTTTCTTTGGTAGATGTTCTCAAAGATCTGTTTTCCTTCTGACCAGAAGTCAAAGCCTTTGTTTTTTCCTAATTGTTAGGATGGAAAATGGTTGTAAAATGTATATATGACCAGTTTGTGTTTGTGCCTCTTTTTGATCGGCTTCTACATATGACCAAAGGATCAGGGTTGGTGTTCTGTTAAAGAAAACAACATTCATAAATGGAGTGTTATGCAGCCCTTATGCTCCAACTCCTCTGTAAAGTACAAATGAACAGGGGACATGAATAGCTATGCTCGCCAAATGATGCCACGTACAGAGAGCAGTACAAATGAACAGGGGACATGAATAGCTATGCTCGCCAAATGATGCCACGTACAGAGAGAAGTACAAATGAACAGGGGACATGAATAGCTATGCTCGCCAAATGATGCCACGTACAGAGAGAAGTACAAATGAACAGGGGACATGAATAGCTATGCTCGCCAAATGATGCCACGTACAGAGAGAAGTACAAATGAACAGGGGACATGAATAGCTATGCTCGCCAAATGATACCACGTACAGAGAGAAGTACAAATGAACAGGGGACATGAATAGCTATGCTCGCCAAATGATGCCACGTACAAAGAGAAGTACAAATGAACAGGGGACATGAATAGCTATGTTCGCCAAATGATGCCACGTACAGAGAAAAGTACAAATGAACAGGGGACATGAATAGCTATGCTCGCCAAATGATGCCACGTACAGAGAGCAGTACAAATGAACAGGGGACATGAATAGCTATGCTCGCCAAATGATACCACGTACAGAGAGCAGTACAAATGAACAGGGGACATGAATAGCTATGCTCGCCAAATGATGCCACGTACAAATGAACAGGGGACATGAATAGCTATGCTCGCCAAATGATGCCACGTACAGAGAGAAGTACAAATGAACAGGGGACATGAATAGCTATGCTCGCCAAATGATACCACGTACAGAGAAAAGTACAAATGAACAGGGGACATGAATAGCTATGCTCGCCAAATGATACCACGTACAGAGAAAAGTACAAATGAACAGGGGACATGAATAGCTATGCTCGCCAAATGATACCACGTACAGAGAAAGTACAAATGAACAGGGGACATGAATAGCTATGCTCGCAAATGATGCCACGTACAGAGAGAAGTACAAATGAACAGGACATGAATAGCTATGCTAAATGATGCCACGTACAGAGAGCAGTACAAATGAACAGGGGACATGAATAGCTATGCTCCTAAATGATACCACGTACAGAGAGAAGTACAAATGAACAGGGGACATGAATAGCTATGCTCGCCAAATGATGCCACGTACAGAGAGCAGTACAAATGAACAGGGGACATGAATAGCTATGCTAAATGATACCACGTACAGAGAGAAGTACAAATGAACAGGGGACATGAATAGCTATGCTCAAATGATACCACGTACAAATGAACAGGGGACATGAATAGCTATGCTCGCCAAATGATGCCACGTACAGAGAGCAGTACAAATGAACAGGGGACATGAATAGCTATGCTCGCCAAATGATGCCACGTACAGAGAGAAGTACAAATGAACAGGGGACATGAATAGCTATGGACAAATGATGCCACGTACAGAGAGAAGTACAAATGAACAGGGGACATGAATAGCTATGCTCGCCAAATGATGCCACGTAGAGAGAAGTACAAATGAACAGGGGACATGAATAGCTATGCTCGCCAAATGATACCACGTACAGAGAGAAGTACAAATTAACAGGGGACATGAATAGCTAT
Source organism: Oncorhynchus nerka (assembly GCF_034236695.1). NCBI lineage: Eukaryota > Metazoa > Chordata > Actinopteri > Salmoniformes > Salmonidae > Oncorhynchus > Oncorhynchus nerka. The sequence continues at coordinate 61,805,364 of NC_088397.1, read as the reverse complement.
GCTCGCCAAATGATGCCACGTACAAAGAGAAGTACAAATGAACAGGGGACATGAATAGCTATGTTCGCCAAATGATGCCACGTACAGAGAAAAGTACAAATGAACAGGGGACATGAATAGCTATGCTCGCCAAATGATGCCACGTACAGAGAGCAGTACAAATGAACAGGGGACATGAATAGCTATGCTCGCCAAATGATACCACGTACAGAGAGCAGTACAAATGAACAGGGGACATGAATAGCTATGCTCGCCAAATGATACCACGTACAGAGAGCAGTACAAATGAACAGGGAACATGAATAGCTATGCTCGCCAAATGATGCCACGTACAGAGAGCAGTACAAATGAACAGGGGACATGAATAGCTATGCTCGCCAAATGATACCACGTACAGAGAGAAGTACAAATGAACAGGGGACATGAATAGCTATGCTCGCCAAATGATACCACGTACAAATGAACAGGGGACATGAATAGCTATGCTCGCCAAATGATGCCACGTACAGAGAGCAGTACAAATGAACAGGGGACATGAATAGCTATGCTCGCCAAATGATGCCACGTACAGAGAGAAGTACAAATGAACAGGGGACATGAATAGCTATGCTCGCCAAATGATGCCACGTAAGAGAGAAGTACAAATGAACAGGGGACATGAATAGCTATGCTCGCCAAATGATGCCACGTACAGAGAGAAGTACAAATGAACAGGGGACATGAATAGCTATGCTCGCCAAATGATGCCACGTACAGAGAGAAGTACAAATGAACAGGGGACATGAATAGCTATGCTCGCCAAATGATACCACGTACAGAGAGAAGTACAAATGAACAGGGGACATGAATAGCTATGCTCGCCAAATGATACCACGTACAGAGAAAAGTACAAATGAACAGGGGACATGAATAGCTATGCTCGCCAAATGATGCCACGTACAGAGAGCAGTACAAATGAACAGGGGACATGAATAGCTATGCTCGCCAAATGATACCACGTACAGAGAGAAGTACAAATGAACAGGGGACATGAATAGCTATGCTCGCCAAATGATGCCACGTACAGAGAGAAGTACAAATGAACAGGGGACATGAATAGCTATGCTCGCCAAATGATGCCACGTACAGAGAGAAGTACAAATGAACAGGGGACATGAATAGCTATGCTCACCAAATGATACCACGTACAGAGAGCAGTACAAATGAACAGGGGACATGAATAGCTATGCTCGCCAAATGATGCCACGTACAGAGAGAAGTACAAATGAACAGGGGACATGAATAGCTATGCTCGCCAAATGATGCCACGTACAGAGAGAAGTACAAATGAACAGGGGACATGAATAGCTATGCTCGCCAAATGATACCACGTACAGAGAAAAGTACAGTAATGAGCTAGCATGTACAGGATTCACAAATCAACAGATAAAAAGTTAATAAATGAATGAAATGCATAAATATCACTAATCTACCGGTAGAGGACTATAATATCACCAATATACCGGTAGAGGACTATAATATCACCAATATACCGGTAGAGGACTATAATATCACCAATATACCGGTAGAGGACTATAATATCACCAATCTACCGGTAGAGGACTATAATATCACCAATCTACCGGTAGAGGACTATAATATCACCAATCTACCGGTAGAGGACTATAATATCACCAATCTACCGGTAGAGGACTATAATATCACCAATCTACCGGTAGAGGACTAATATCTACCGGTAGAGGACTATAATATCACCAATCTACCGGTAGAGGACTATAATATCACTAATCTACCGGTAGAGGACTAATATCTACTGGTAGAGGACTATAATATCACTATGTCAGTGACAATGTACACTTAAACACAATATCTGTGTTTAACCATAGAATTGATTATGATTTTCATGGGACAATTTTTCAGTAACCTTCCTCTTCCTCATAGACACATTAGAAAGGGAAGAGTTAAGGGGGGCAGGGGATGTTTGAGGGGGAATGCAGAAGAAGGAAGTGTGCGTCATTAAAGGGGCACTTACAACAACATAAGGAATGTACACTATCTGGCATGGGAACAATACAGATTTTGTGTAGTTATACAACGTCAAATTCAGCACTTGTTACATATAAATGCTTTCATTTAAAAAAAGACTCTTAGCTTTCATTTGACACCCAATTTGACATGTTCCTATAAACTTCATGTTGGTGCTCATGGGTCCCTTTTTAGATGGAAATGCCCTTATTTGAAAGCTTCAGTGGGTGCTCTGTGCTGCCTGAGGTGTTTTTACTAGAATGCATACTTGGCTGACTCTTCAGTAACACGTGAGGTCTGTGATATGGAGTCACGATATGGGAAATTATGTTGACCTTCAATGATTTGCTTCTGAAGTCATGAGTAGTGTCAAATTGAACAATTGTGTAAAAATATTTCCTGTTGGCCTCCCGAATGGCACAGTGGTCTAAGGCACTGCATCGCAGGCTCTGTCACAGCCGGCCCTGGTCGGGAGACCCACGGGGCAGCGCACAATTGGCCCAGCGTCGTCCAGGTTAGGGGAGGGTTTAGCCGGCAGGGGATGTCCTTGTCCCATCGTGCACCAGCGACTCCACTGCGCACGGCCCACCACAGCACGCTGATACGGTCGCCAGGTGCACTGTTTCCTCTGACACATTGGTGCGGCTGGCTTCCGGGTCAAGTGGGCATTGTGTCAAGTAGCAGTGTGGTTCGAAGGATGCACGGCTCTCGACCTTCGTCTCTACAGAGTTCGTACGGGAGTTGCAGTGATGAGACAAGACTGTAACTACCAATTGGATCCCACAAAGTTAGGGAAGAAAAATGGGTAAAAAAAGAAGTAGAAAAAAAATAGATTTTCTCTTATGACAAAACACATTCTGCCAATAACTGCCATGTTCTCATCTATACTTTGAAAAACAAAAACACCAGGGTTAAACTGACAGACTGATCGACCAGGATGATGAAATGAGATTGGGTGGGTGTTTTAAAAAAACAAACACATTTGAAGCATGTGTGACACTGCTTCCTCTTAGCCCCACCCTCAGGGTCCCACTTCCTCTTTCTGAGTCTGATAGACCACAACCTATCGACTCTTCGCTTAGTAGTAGTCAGTTCTGGAACCTGGAGTTTTTCCTGAGCACATGACCCTGAAACATTTTAGGTCCTCATTATAGGCTACAATGAGAGCCAAGGGTTCATCCTCGCCAGCTCATTTAATCAGTTAACTCCTGTTGTCTCGTTCTCGTAACTCTCTGTCATGATTTTTCCACTCAAAAATAGTCTAACGTGGAGCTGAGTTCATATTTCCTCATCTGTTGCTTAGCTCCGGCTAAATGCATTAGGGAAATCTGCAGGCCCCAATCTCAAATGAATGGACACGCACACTGTCCAATCCAATGCTACTTTATTGACAGGAAAAACATGCACAACATTATCAAAACCGAACGGTAGGACTAGTCGATGGGGAAATGAAGGTGGCCTACTGTATAAGGTTTAATTTATATAAGCTCTCTGCCTGAACTGGATAGACATAAAGACAAACTACTATATCCTTCAAAAACACACCCATACATGGTATTCACACACACATTTCTCCCAGGCCATTAAGTGCGGATGAAGACACGCTGTAAAGACTGTCTGTCCCATCAATGTTCCTGCTCAGTACTCAGAGAGTTGTTTCTAAGGTGCTTAAAGCCATCTGATATCAGCACTTCTTGCTTCAGTGTTGAAATAATTCCTTCCTTAATGTTGAGAACAGTACCTCAGCTCCATCTCCTCCCATCTCTTATCTCAGTCTCAGCAGAACACTTATCTAGCAGCATTCGTAACGCTGGAGACCATACCTATTTTAATACTGCCTCATATGACATGGAGAAGCTTTATTGACATTTCTGATATGTCTTTTTGACATGTTTTCTGTCCGTGTTTTATCTAGGCCTAATTGTGTGTGTGTTAAATCCACCAGAACCCCCCCCCCCCCTCCATGTTTAGTGATAAAGATTTGATGTGTTGAGCAGATCCTAAGTTGGCGTTACTGTTATAGTGACTTCCATGATGGTGCCACCAGTATTAGCAGTTTAAGATATGATGCACACACACGGTTTGTTCTCTCAGTATTTCTCGTATTGAAACATGGCCACCATCAGCAGTGGCAACTGATTTAGCTCCCAAAACATCTCACCTCTCTCTCGCTCTCTCTCCTCCACTCTATCTGGCAGGCATAGTTGCCATACTTTAAAGTGAGTAGCTCCCTGTGGTGTGGCGGGGAGAGGGAGAGAGAAAAGAAGGGTGGTGGAATGGTGGGTATTCTTTTCGTGACGTCAGTAAGAGTGTGTGAGCGCCCAGACCTCGCCGACATTTCCTAATCTCCCAACTCATCTCCCAAACGCCTTTCATTCCAACTCTGCCAGCATTCCAACTTTTTATCCATGCCCCAAAAATGCTGTGTTGCTGGTAACTACCTCCCCAGTTCCCACCATGACTCGCTTTCTCTCTTACTCATGCTTCTACACCTGCATTGCTTGCTGTTTGGGGTTTTAGGCTGGGATTCTGTACAGCACTTTGAGATATCAGCTGATGTACGAAGGGCTATATAAATAAATTTGATTTGATTTATACTCACGTATGATCAGTGGTGGAGAAAGTATCCAATCGTCATACTTGAGCAAAAGTAAAGATGCCTTAATAGAAAATGACTCAAGTGAAAGTCACCCAGTAAAATACTACTTGATAAAAGTCTAAAAGTATTTGGTTTTAAATATATACTAAAGTATCAAAAGTAAAACTATAAATAATTGTAAATGATTATATTAAGCAAACCAGGTGGCACAATTTCATTTAAATGTAGCCAGGGGCACATTCCAACACTCATAATTAGAAAATGAAGCATGTGTGTTTTAATGAAACTGTCAGATCATAGGCAGTAGGGATGACCAGATATGTTCTCTTTAAGTGTGTGAATTGGGCTATTTTCCTGTCCTGCTAAGTATTGAAAATGTAACGAGTACTTTTGGGTGTCAGGGAAAATGTATGGAGTAAAAAGTAGACTTTTCTTTGGGAATGTAGTGAAGTAGTAAAAAATATTAAAATAAAATACAGAACACAAAAAACGACTTAAGTACTTTACACCACTGCGTATGAGTGCCTACACAAATGGGCACACGTGCATAGTGGCCATATTGGAATCTTTAAAAGAACATTGCTTTCCTTATCCAACCATCCCTCCGAGGCCTCTGTTCTGGCACACCTGCAACCATGTGAAATGTGTGCTCTATTTATTTGTCTGTAAAGAATCCTGTAGAATTTAGAAGTGTGTCTGTTGTGACAATTCATTCTGTTCCCTCTATGGCCCTCTCACGAGTCTCTCTTATTGACAGCAGTGCTTCTCCCATCAGCCCAGTGGAGAGTGGAAACACAGATACACACGGCTGTTGTTAAGAAAGGCCCTCAACCCTACACAACCCCGCACTGATTAACATCTCTCAACATGCACAAGTCATCTGCAGTTCCCTCTTTCTCTAAGAGGACCTGGTGAGAGCTGAATGTCAGGTTCCTGCGTGTGCGTGTTTTTTTTTTATGGGCCCGGCCTCCTCTCTACATGGGCCATTGTCAGGAGTGCAAGGGTTTGTTGGTCAGACTTCCCTCCCACACATGAGCTCAGCGATTGGTCAACAGCAACCAGCAGGCAGCTGCTCCTCTAGCCAATCAGCAGGCGAGCCTGCCCTGACCCAAAATAACACTCAATACACTGAAGTCTTTATCAGGCTATTAAAGATGCCACAGTGTGTTTGCAAACAAGGCCTTGTTAGCACAGATGAATGTGAGACCCATGCCTCAGTCATGTTCTGTTTTTGCTCACACCCCTGATGTTGCTGTGTCTGAATATGTCCAGTGGGTTGGGATGGAAAGAGCAGAGAGGTGAGAGAAGAGAAACACAGCTGGCTCTTTTTAAAGCACAACAAGCTTCCCTCTAACAAAAGCCAACCAAAATCAGCCTGCTGGATCTCTGTCTCTCTCACCCTACAGCAGGGGTCTGCAACCTTTTTCATGTGGAGTGCCAATTTACAATTTATTTTAGCATTTTTATGCGCACATTTAGTGGAACAGTTATTTTTATAATTATAATAAAGTCTTTGTATCTCAATCAATGTCATGTGATTAATCTAAATTAAAATGATACAAATCTACTGTGCTCCATTGGCAGCTGAAGAACCCAGAGATTAGCTTAATACAGTGCATTTTGAAAGTATTCAGACCCCTTTCCCACATTTTGTCACGTTAAACAATACTAGAGGTCGACCGAGAAATGTTACTTGTTTGTAGTTGACCAAATACTTATTTTCCACCATAATTTGCAAATAAATTCATTAAAAATCCTACAATGTGATTTTCTGGATTTTTATTTTTTATTTTGTCTGTCATAGTTGAAGTGTACCTATGATAAATTACAGGCCTCATCTTTTTAAGTGGGAGAACTTGCACAATTGTTGGCTGACTAAATACTTTTTTGCCCCACTGTACATTGAAGGTTGTACAATGTAACAGGAATATTTAGATTTATGGATGCCACCCTTTAGATAAAATACAGAACCGTTCCGTAATATCACTGAAATAATAAACGTTTTGTTTTCTAAATGATAGTTTCCGGATTCGACCATATTAATGACCTAAGACTCGTATTTTTATGTGTTATGTTATAATGAAGTCTATGATTTGATAGAGCAGTCTGACTGATCGATGGTAGGCAGCAGCAGGCTCATAAGCATTCATTCAAACAGCACTTACGTACCGTTTTGCCAGCAGCTCTTCACAATGCTTCAAGCATTGCGCTGTTCATGCCTTCTAGCCTATCAACTCCCGAGATTAGGCTGGTGTAACCCATGTGAAATGACTAGCTAGTAAGTGGGGTGCGCGCTAATAGCGTTTCAAACGTCACTCGCTCTGAGACTTGGAGTAGTTGTTCCCCTTGCTCTGCAAGGGCCACAGCTTTGTAACGATGCTTCGATGGTGGCTGTTGTCGACGTGTTCCTGGTTCGAGCCCAGGAAAGGGCGAGAAGAGGGACGGAAGCTATACTGTTACACTGGCAATACTATAGTGCATATAAGAATAATCATCCAATCATCAAAGGTATATGAAATACAAATGGTATAGAGGGAGGGAGAGAGAGTCCTATAAATACTATATTAACTACAACCTAAAACCTCTTACCTTGGAATATTGAAGTCTCATGTTAAAAGGAAGCACCAACTTTCATTTTCTGAGCAAAGAACTGAAACGTTAGCTTTTTTTACATGGCACATATTGCACTTTTAATTTCTTCAACACTTTGTTTTTGCATTATTTGAACCAAATTGAACATGTTTCATTATTTGAGGCTAAATGGATTTTTATTGATGTATTATATGAAGTTAAAATAAGTGTTCATTCAGTATTGTTGTAATTGTCATTATTACAAAAACAATTGGCTGATTTAATCGGTATCGCCTTTTTGGGTCCTCCAATAATCGGTACCGGTATTGGCGTTGATAAATCATAATCGGTCGACCTCGACACAATACCCCATAATGACGAAGCGAAAACAGGTTTTTAGACATTTTTGCAAATGTATTTAAAAAAAAAACTGAAATATAGCAAAGGGTCATTATGTAAATGTGATGAGACTTGACATTTGAGCTCAGGTGCATACTTTTTTTCATTGTTCATCCTTGATGTTTCTACAATTTGATTCGACTCCATTGGTGTTAAATTCAATTGATTAGTCATGATTTGGAAAGGCACACAACTGACTATATAAGGTCCCACAGTTGACAGTGCATGTCGGAGCGAAAACCAAACCATGAGGTCGAAAGAATTGTCCGTAGAGCTCCGAGACAGAATTTTGTAGAGGCACAGTTCTGGGGAAGGGTACCAAAACATTTCTGCAGCATTGAAAGGCCCCAAGAACACATTGGCCTCCTCCATTCTTAAATGGAAGAAGTTTGTAACCACCAAGACTCATCCTAGAGCTGGCCCCCCAGCCAAACTGTGCAATCGAGAGAGCGAGAGGGCCTTGGTCAGGGAGATGACAAAGAACCCAATGGTCACTCTGACAGTGTTAGGTGCCAAAACGACACAGACCATGAAAAACATTATTCTCTAGTCTGACAGAACTAAGATTCAACTCTTTGGCCTGAGTGTCATGTCTGGAGGAAACCTGGCACTAATCCCTACGGTGAAGCAAGGTGGTAGCAGAATCATGCTGTGGGGATGTTTTTCAGTGTCCGGGACTGGAAGACTAGTCAGGATCGAGGGAAAGATTAATGGAACAAAGTACAGAGGTCCTTGACGAGAACCTGCTCCAGAGCACTCAGGACCTCAGACTGGGGCAAATGTTTTTGCTTTGTCATTATGAGGTATTGTGTGTAGATTGACGGGGGGGGGGGGGCTATTGAATCAATTTTAGAATAAGGCTGTAACGTAACAAAATGTGGAAAAAGTCGAGGGTTCTGAATACTTTCTGAATGCACTGTACCAATGCAAGTAACTTTTATATTACCAACTAGGTAAAAAGATCCTACATTAAGCCAACAAATAAAAACAGTGCAGTTAGAAAATATCCTGATCAAAATAAATATCTTACGAATCATATGCATATGCATGGCTATTTGTTCATGTTCTTTCAGTTGCATTCATCTCTCTACTCCACCTGTCTATAACAAACTTGAAACATTATATCAACTGGGTCCGGCCCGAAGCTCTTGCTAGCAAAATTGTAGGGACTATTCTGGGCTCTTGAGTTTTTCCCGTGCCAGTGAGCTCTGGACAGACACAGCTGTGTACGCGATAGGGAGAAGTAATCGGGAATTTTATTACGTTTCCACTGGATCAGAGAGCATTTTTCTCTTTCATGCCAAGGCTCGTTGGTTATCATAAGGGAGAGCGCTGGAATGATTTGTCATATATTGATTGAGGAACAATTGTCATTCTCAATGGATCTACAGTCATGGCCAAAAGTTTTGAGAATGACACATATTCATTTTCACAAAGTCTGCTGCCTCAGTTTGTATGATGGCAATTTACATATACTCCAGAATCTTATGAAGAGTGATCAGATAAATTGCAATTAATTGCAAAGTCCCTCTTTACCATGCAAATGAACTGAATCCCCAAAAAACATTTCCTCTGCATTTCAGCTCCGCCACAAAAGGACCAGCTGACATCATGTCAGTGATTCTCTCGTTAACACAGGTGTGAGTGATGAGGACAAGGCCGGAGATCACTCTGTCATGCTGATTGAGTTCGAATAACAGACTGGAAGCTTCAAAAGGAGGGTGGTGCTTGGAATCATTGTTCTTCCTCTGTCACCATGGTTACCTGCAAGGACACAAGTGCCTTCATCATTGCTTTCCACAAAAAGGGCTTCACAGGCAAGGATATTGCTCGCAGTAACGTTGCACCTCAATCAACCATTTTTCAGATCATCAAGAACTTCAAGGAGAGTGGTTCAATTGTTGTGAAGAAGGCTTCAGGGCGCCCAAGAAAGTCCAGCAAGCGCCAGGACTGTCTCCTGAAGTTGATTCAGCTGCGAGATCGGGGCATCACCAGTACAGAGCTTGCTCAGGAATGGCAGCAGGCAGGTGTGAGTACATCTGCATGCACAGTGAGGCAAAGACTTTCGGAGAATGGCCTGGTGTCAAGAAGGGCAGCAAAGAAGCCACTTCTCTCCAGGAAAAGCATCAGGGACAGACTGATATTCTGCAAAAGGTACAGGGATTGGACTGCTGAGGACTGGGGTAAAGTCATTTTATCTGATGAATCCCCTTTCCGATTGTTTGGGGCATCCGTAAAAAAGCTTGTCCGGAGAAGACCAGGTGAGCGCTACCATCAGTCCTCTGTCATTCCAACAGTAAAGGATCTTGAGACCATTCATGTGTGGGGTTGTTTCTCAGCCAAAGGAGTGGGCTCACTCACAATTTTGCCTAAGAACGCATGATGGAGCACCTTGCCATAAGGAAAAAGTGATAACAAAGTGGCTCAGGGAACAAAACATCAATATTTTGGGTCCATGGCCAGGAAACTCCCCAGACCTTAATCCCATTGAGAACTTGTGGTCAATCCTCAAGAGGCAGGTGGACAAAAAAAAAAAAAAATTCTGACAAACTCCAAGCATTGATTATACAAGAATGGGCTGCCATCAGTCAGGATGTGGCCCAGAAGTTAATTGACAGCATGCCAGGGCGGATTGCAGAGGTCTTGAAAAAGAAGGGTCAACACTGCAAATATTGACTCTTTGCATCAACTTCATGTAATTGTCAATAAAAGCCTTTGACACTTATGAAATGCTTGTAATTATACTTTTAGTATTCCATAGTAACATCTGACAACAATATCTAAAGACTTTGACACAAATATACATTTTCACATTCTCAACTTTTGGCCACGACTGTACAATAAAAAAGGACTTTGTTTACTTGCTGTTTGAGGTGTGAAAATTACGTTGAGAAGCTCCACTGCTCATTAGTGGTGGTGAGTTGAGACAATCAGAAATACTACGCTCCAAACCAAGACAATGAATAAATTGACAAAACTCTTAAGTGGAATGAAACAAACCGAGACTTGTTTCTCACGAGTGTAGCATAGTTTGTGTGCTCAGCAAACAATGTGTCAATTCTGACAATGAGAACAGTAAATGACTGTTATAATAGTATATTGAATGCATTAACAGAAATGACTGTAACCAAACATTGTAGATTAGAAGTTATGGGGATTAAAGGTAAATGTATTTCTCTTGCGATATGTCATGGGGAATTTATAGACGCTAGCAATCAAAGGGCTAACAAGTCACACAATTAAGTTATGAAACAATGAATGCGCTCAAATTGGTGTGGGAGAATGCATTCTGGAGAGAGACTCGCCTTGTGCATTTTAGCCACACTCCCCTTCTTGACTCAGTATTTTTAATAATACCCAAGACTCATTATCTTCACACATACTATAGGCCTAAGGAATACTTTAACAAACAGTGTGAAATTCATAGCAGTAGTCATTTAGTAGTCAATTTCACTTATTTTATCAAATTGCTTGGCGTGCCAAGGCAAATACCCTTGCGTGCCAGCCTTGGCACACGTGCCTTACGTTGCCCATGCCTGCTCTACAGAGTGATGTGGCTGTGTCACCCTGGGAAGATCCTGATTGGTGAAAGACTACAATCTAAAACACACTGACCAACCAATCAATATGCTCAACACAAAAACGGCACTGTCCACAATGGTCCCCAGAGCCACACTGTGGAGTAAGATAGTTTGACCATCCCAATTCCAACCAATAAGCATTAGGATAAACATTTATCGTAAAACTAGAAGACATAACTTGATAATACTCAAAGCAGGGAATTATTGACCGGTGACAGCCCTGAGAATTTGAAAAATTGTAAACCTTGTTTAATTGATGTTTCCTTAAGGTGTGTTGTGCTGAAAAGGTCATGACCTTTCTAGAATGAACCCATGTTCAGCATGCTGTTCCTGTGTCAGTCCACATATCCAGGACATGCATACAACAACCATGTTTTAGCCAAACCACAAAGATTCTATTTGGATATATATTTAGGGAATGCTGCTCATTAACAAAAGTATCTTATCAGGCTAGGGGAGATAAGAATGACCACAGGATGTTCAGGAAATTCTTCCCTTCTGCCAATAAGCAACTTTCCAATTGACCCTCCTCACTGATTATCAATACGTGGTATTACCTTGTTTATTAGTAGAGACAGCCATAATCTAAGAGGAGTTAGCTGGCCCTGTTCTAGATCATCAAATCTGTGATGCATTGTGGGCAAATTGGAACTGAATGATTGATCTACATATAGTAATTTAAGAGTTCTTTATAATGACAGGTGAATTGTAGATCAGTCTGTTGTGACTCACCTGCGATGCCGGCTGCGATGTCGAACAAGCCCACTGTCTTCCATACACTAACAGTTTTTTTTGGTTTTGTTGTCTTGATTTGTTTTGTCTGGTCAGCCTTTTGAGTGATCACATGACCTGTGATGTTTGCAAACATGAGCCATGTGACCCAGTCAAAGGGTTGGTGTGTGTGTTAGTGAGTCAGTTGTTTTCCAAACTGGTTTCTGGTAAAGAGCACCTCACACTTTCTACAACTACATGAGGAAAGTGCTTTTCTCCTCTGTAGGATGAACCTGTCAAGGCCTCCATCAGAGGTTGGTACAGAGATCTAATCGGAGGGTTTGGAAAAATATGCCCCCAGGGACACAGCCTATCAGACCTGGGTGTTCCACGGTGGCCATTTTGTGCCAGAGCTTCACTCCACTTGGGCTATCATAGTGGAGAGGTGCGACGGGGGAGTGAATTTCCTCTCTTGGGTTAGGCTCTCGAGACACTGTCACCCATCTGTCCCAGACCTGATTCAGGGAACAGGATATGCTATCTTAAAGGGGCAGAATAAGAATAGGAGGTAGCTCGAAACTGCCCTTAAAGCTGCAATATGTAACTTTTTGGGCGACCTGACCAAATTCACATATATGAGTTATAGATCTGTCATTGAAAGCAAGCCTAACACGGAACCCAAACCGGCTGCATGCTTGCATCATCGTGCATAAATGTATTTTGCCCCCCCCCACACCAAACGCGATCATGACACTCAGGTTAAAATATCAAAACAAACTCTGAACTAATGACATTAATTTGGGGACAGGTTGAAAAGCATTAAACATGTATGGCAATTTAGCTATTTAGCTTGCACTTGCTAGCTAATGTTAATTTGTCCTATTTAGCTAGCTTGCTGTTGCTAGCTAATTTGTCCTGGGATATAAACATTGAGTTGTTTATTTTACCTGAAATGCACAAGGACCTCTACTCCGACAATTAATCCACACAAAACTGTCAATCGATTCTAGTCATCTCTCCTCCTTCCAGGCTTTTTCATCTTTGAACTTATATGGGGATCGCATCTAAACTTTCATTATATTACCACGACAACCGGCAACAAAGTTGGTCTTTCAATCACCCATGTGGGTATAACCAATGAGAAGATGGCACGTGGGTACCTGCTTCTATAAACCAATGAGGAGATGACTTTCAGCGTGATCTGCGTCAGAAATAGGAAGGACTTCTATTTTAGCCCTTGGCGTCGCAGACGCGAGCAGTGTGGGTGCAATAATTGAATAACATGGATTTCTACATTTATTTTGCGATGCTCGCGCACATGACGTGTCTGGTCTGGTCAACATGTAAGGAGCGGTATATCTGTTCTATGTGCTCTATTTCTATGTGTCACAAGCACAAGTTTTGATTTTGCACACCAACTTCAAACAGCTGAAACATTTTTTTGTGGGGGGTGTGTGTAAGGAAAATGTATTTATTTCACTGCGGTTTAGATGGTATGATGATTCTATACACTATACTTGCTTGTTTTGTGTCACAAACTGAAATTAGGTGAACTATTGGCGGACAATAGTGCACCTGTAACTACTGATACAGGGTCAGATGTTAAAGGTAGACTCGGTGAGATTACATTGCAACGTACAGCACTGCAGATATTGAGATGAGTGCAATGCAAGACTTTGTTCTCAGAGAGTATGTGCACGTGTGCCTTTCACGCCGATACAACGTAGTAGCTATGGTAACAATACTCTAAGGTGTTACGGAAGTTGACCCATGTATTTGCTTTGAGTCGCGTCATCATACTGTGTCTACCTTTTTAATCCACCACTAATGAGTTATTGGGAGTAGGGTAATCTGATCCTAGATCTGATGTCAATTTATACCGAGAGTGCAGAGTGGCACCAGCAGATGGGGCTAAACTTTTCTGAACAGATTGGGGAGAAACTCCTACCTGTGTACAGGTGGAATGTGTCTTTTGCTATCATTCCAGCTATATCAACCCCTTCTTTAATTATTTAGACCAAGATTTCCTCTTAGAATAATCACGAGGACATGTTTGTTGTTTTCATGGTATGAGATCTACTGTGACTCAATTTATGGTTGGTCAACTGTAGCATTTCTTAAAAATGGTTTAGGGAATGTTTGGTTCTGCCTCTGCACCCATGTGTTTAGGTTTCTGCAATGTCATTCCTTAGGCTGTTATCTGATGAAAAATGCCATTTATTTCCAGGTTTCAGACTACATGTTTGAACAGCACTCTGTCCTGTAACAGACAACATGATGGCCTGCCACCTTCTACTGATAACCAACTGGAGATACCAAGCACAATAAACCTGTATTACCTGCTTGTCTTCAGGAGCTTGTGTTATCAGAGATTCTTATCGTTGTGGAAGTGTGTGTGTCAGTGGACAGGAGTCTGTGTCGAGGGCGTCAGGCCCTGTCAGAGATGAGCGGCCCCCTCTTTCTCGCGTGTGTGTGAGGAATGGATTTCCCAAGCATGGGAGCGGAGTTCTGTGGGAATTCTGTGTTTTTGGCAGGTGGCATCTGCTGCCGTGATCCGGACACTGAGTCCCCCATGGGGCGGCAGGGTAGTCTAGTGGTTAGAGTGTTGGACTAGTATCCAATTTGTAAGTCGCTCTGGATAAGAGCGTCTGCTAAATGACTTAAATGTAAATGTAAATGTAGTAACCGGAAGGTTGCAATTTCAAACCCCCGAGCTGACAAGGTACAAATCTGTCGTTCTGCCCCTGCACAGGCAGTTACCCCACTGTTCCTAGGCTGTCATTGAAAATAAGAATTTGTTCTTAACTGACTTGCCTAGTTAAATAAAGGTGTAAAAAAAAAAAATGTTTCTCCCATGGACAGCATTCTGGTTAATTTAGGGGAAGTGAAGGAATAGGAGAGGGAACATAGTTGGCTTGAGGAGGAAGGGACAGGGACTAACCATGTCCCTGTGACTATTTTTGAGTGGAGAGGCACAGTGTCACGAGCAGAGACCAGAGAGAGAGCGCGTCTATAAGAGCTCAACCAGCCTAGCAGAGCGTGTCTCTTATTTTGTGTGTAGTAGAGGTGTCTGGGATACAGTAACAGACAATATGTTGCTCTGAGGATTGTCCTTCTCCCTGGTAAGGATGTGGGATTACCTGTGTCGTGATCTTTTCCCTACATCTGTCTCTGTTTCCATCTCGCTGTGGGATTGTCTCTGTGTGGAAACGACTGGACTCTGGAATCTCCTCATGGTGCTTTGGGTCGTGAACAGGAATGGGATATCATTTGTCACTGGGCCATTGGAAGGTTGTTTGAATACATGCTTTGTGTGGTGGGTTGTTGGGTAGACTGGCTTCATTGTATAATGGGCAACTTGCCATGCAAAATGAAAGAATCATGTTTATTATTAAAGAACTCAGTTATGCGCATCCAACCCATTACTGTTACTTCGACCAATGGCAAAATGATCTTCTAATGCCTCGTGGTGTTTTTCTGTCATTTATATGGAAATGTGGGAGTATCCACTGGTCCTCAAGGTCTTGCTGGCTGTTGTATTTTCGAGTGAAATAGCACGGTGGTTAATTTGTATGGTAAAGGCCTTGCCTACAGGCTTAGTAAAGATAATTCAGATGTGGAACCTTGAGGCCAGAGAGTCCACTCATCTGCTACGGTGACAGGTTTGAATTAGTCCCTGATTTAGAGGGGAAGGATGAAAACCATGATTTATGTTGACCTGAACGTGCATAGCCCTTGTTTATGATTTGTGTGGTTGATATGGTTGAGGCCAGGCAGGCAGGTTGTTTCCCTGGCCTGCTGTAACAGAGGAAGTTGTTGCTTCACTCCTGATCTCACTAGGAGTTGTGAAATCCAAGCCCATGAGGAAGGGAAA
The DNA here is from genome assembly GCF_034236695.1 of Oncorhynchus nerka. Classification (NCBI taxonomy): domain Eukaryota; kingdom Metazoa; phylum Chordata; class Actinopteri; order Salmoniformes; family Salmonidae; genus Oncorhynchus; species Oncorhynchus nerka. The sequence continues at coordinate 61,789,604 of NC_088397.1, read as the reverse complement.
CATTGTGTTTGTGGTTGTTTTGATGATGCAGCTCTTTTGTCTTTATCTAAGACTGATTTTGAATATGGATCGGGCTGCACCTCAGTGTAAAGTGTCGTTCTCTCCTCGTCTTTTCCACTGACATTAAGGACATGGACAGGGGAAAGCAACATCCTGGTAACTTGCTTACATACTTAGCTCCTCCTCTTTGCTCCCTGTGGAAAATAAGGTCTCAAAACATCCGCCATGCCGGACGGCCCTCTGCTTTCAGAGAACATGCTGACCATGTTACGTGTGTGAGCGTTGCAAAATACATTCACACATGTTATTCATCCTTTCTTCCAAACTGCTTGCGTGTGTCAACGATCATCTGCTTAGCCAGGCGCTAAAATAGAACTTTGACTTCTATTTTTGATGCTTGATGTTCCCATCTCCTCATTGGTTTTTAGGAGCATATACCCATGTGGGTGATTGAAAGATGAACTGAGGTCCACACTCCAGTCCAGTTGGTGGTGGCAATGCACCTTAAAGTTGGTTGCCAATCGCCATATAAAGTCCACAGAAGAAAAAATAATTGTTTACCAGAAACTAACTAGGTTTCACCTTATATCTGTGGATACATTTTTGGAGTAGAGAACACACTATTTTGTGTGACTCAAAATCTACAAAGATCCCATAAAAAAGGAAATGACAACCCAAGTTTTATATCCTAGGACAAATTAGCTAGCACCAGCAAGCTAGCTAGCTAAATGGCCATGAACGTTTCATGTGTTTCAACCTATCACCAAATGAATACAGTTGGTTCAGAGTTCGTTTTGATATTTCAACCTGCGTCTCCTGATTGCATCTGATGTGGATAGACAAAATCAACATGTGAGCGATGGTGCAAGCACACGCGTACCCGGTCTAGTCAACATTCAAGTGCCGATGAAGCTCTCTGTCCGTGTCTGCTAGCTCACTGACAATGTTGTGAGCACATACGCAATTATATTTATGTGCTGTACGCACACACCTCCACACAGTGTTTTGCATCAATTGTTTTGGAAAGTCATTTTTATTATAAGCCTGAGTATGTGTGCCATTGCCTCACAGTAGCATATGATGCCAGACCACCTGACTAGAACAGTGACTTCTGCTACTGTACTGTCCTACTAATATAACAAAGTACTACCTTGTTACAGCAGTGCACATCCAGGTACTACTGTAGTCTAATTTTTTCTCTCTCTGTGTCTGCCTGTAGTTTCCAGTCCTCTCCAGGGTGTCCAGAGATGTAGGGAGCAGTGGGAGGAGCACCCCTCCCCCCCCTTTCTCACTCTCTCAGCACCACTTTACTTACAAAGAGGTACAGTAAATGTGTGTGTGTGTCACTGTTTGCTTCTCAGTTTTTTGTCTTGGTGTTCCTCTGTGTTCACTGTATTCAGAGAGGGAGTGAAGCAGGGTGTGCCAGGGCTCATTTTCAAAAAGGGATGCTATCCAAATGTGACTTCCCTGGTTTAATAATGGATAATTGACATGCTGGCAATTCGATGCCATTTAATTTTGGTATCTCAGATTGTTCTGGCAATTCTCAGAAACTTCATTGGGAGGAAGGATGTTTGATGTTGTTTTTTTACATTTGGCACAAAACATTTTCATGAAAGTGGACATTTTTCAGCCCAATGATCTGTTAACTGTACCTAATAGACAACATCTAGGTGTCATTATACTCCTAGTAGTGTGCTTTAAAATATTGAGTATTGCAATATTCAGACTTTATTTGTCACTGAAACTATTAATATGTCAAAAGTACACTTTTTGATTTGGTTCATATTTAGACATTGTTTTAAGCAATATAATCTACATCACATTTCTAGTGGGCTCTCTACAACTTTTAAAGTTCTGATCTATTTTATGAGCACCCCCAACTCAGTGAATGGGAAAATGGATTCAAAGTCAACTCCCTTCACTGTTGGTTTGCTGCAATCCTAAAGGAGGGCTGTGATAGATCATTAATCAATGATGTCATTTTATATGTATATAATTTATTCAACTTTGGCAGAGAGCCTACTATGGAAAGTTGTTCACTGATCATTACAGGAGGCTTGCACGTTCACTGATCATTACAGGAGGCTTGCACGTTCACTGATCATTACAGGAGGCTTGCACGTTCACTGATCATTACAGGAGGCTTGCACGTTCACTGATCATTACAGGAGGCTTGCACGTTCACTGATCATTACAGGAGGCTTGTCTGCTGTAGGTCTAAAAAGGGTGTAAAAGGGCCACTTTAATTCTAATAATAATTAGTGTGGGCCATGCTGTGGGCCATGCTGTTGTGGAATCGCCCATTTAATATGTTCCTGCTTAGTTCATGTGGTCAGGACAACATCCGGACCCTATGAAGAGCTAGTGGTCAGTGTTAAAGGAACTGGTACCTGGAGTCACCTGGATTCACCTTTTCAGGGTCGTAATCCCATCCCTAACCTGTAGCTGCCCCTGTATAGAAGTAGGGAAACCCCTTAACTCTCTGTTCCCTCTCTGGACTCTCTGTGGTTGAGTCTTCTCAAACCACATCTCTGAATGCAGCCCTGCTCAGTCTATGGTATCAGATTGAGGTGTTTGTTATATTTGGTGTATCTGATCTGAGGGTGAATGGCAGCTATTTACCAGTCACTGTCTCTCACAGAGTAAATGAGGGAACCACAGAGGTGTGGTTCTCACTACCTACAGTAGTCTGTGTTGGATGACACTGCATCTCATGTGACAAATATGATTCTGTGAAATTTCCCTCAAAATTACATATCAAGTTTCAGACTGAGAAATAATGATTTTCAAATACCTGTGAATCTGATGCATTTTGTTATTCAATTATACTGAATATCTGTTTGTTGTTAAAGCTACAGTATATAAAAACTGACCCTAGATCAGAAAGTTGATGGACCAGGTTTAGAGTGTGTAGTTGGAGAAGTGTTGGTCTTTGTCATTTAGGAGTATAAGCAGTGTGTGAGTTACAGGGCCCGTGGGGGCTCAGCCCCCTCAAATGAGACATGCACTCCCCTAAATGCAACAAAAGTCCAACTTTGGGGGGACTCAAATTTAACCACTCTTCTATTTGTTTAAAATTTGTATTGCCACAGTGGTAAATATGAAAATGAAAACTTATTCCAAATTAAATGAACACCCCCCACCTCTGTGTCATGGTTTAAAGCAGTGACAGTTGGTTCAGGTTATTTCAATCACATTAATTTCTCTTCTCCGCCTGTCTGCCTCTCTCTCCATCTGTTTTGAGCTTTCGCTAGTGAACTTACAACATTGTCTCGACTGGGTCCAGCCTGCCAGAGAACTTGTAACATTGTTTCAACTGGGCCCCTCTGTTTCCTGCGCCAATGAGCTCGGGACAGACGCAGCTGTATTTGCGTCCTGTATTGCAGACCCTTTTCAGGTGTCTGGACTTTTCTTGTTTCAAAAAATGTCTGGCCATTTGTCAGCATGACGAATCCAGTGGCCCTTTACAGTCTTATCGGTATACAGGTTGAAAATGGCAGATTTGGATTGCAGTGATTCCTCTGGGGGGTAAATGCTGAGTGATTTAAATGGTGTAAATTACGAGGACTCTAAGTATTTTGAAAGATTAGATTATAATAAATACCGCTTTCATGTCATACAAGCCAAACACCCATTACTCCACTTCACATACCCATATAATAAAACTCATGTACTACAGTGTCATGGTTTATGATCACTGTGTTTGATGTACAGTTAGAAGATGACATGGCGTTATACCCTGGGTTGTACTGAACAGAGTGAGTTTGTTGTATTGAGAAGACAATTTGCTGCGGACCACGCATCTGAATGTACTCATGACTACATTCTATGTAGGATGCATGCCATAATGATCTGCTTCTCTGAATGTACTCATGACTACATTCTATGTAGTATGCATGCCATAATGATCTGCTTCTCTGAATGTACTCATGACTACGTTCTATGTAGTATGCATGCCATAATGATCTGCTTCTCTGAATGTACTCATGACTACATTCTATGTAGTATGCATGCCATAATGATCTGCTTCTCTGAATGCACTCATGACTACATTCTATGTAGTATGCATGCCATAATGATCTGCTTCTCTGAATGCACTCATGACTACATTCTATGTAGTATGCATGCCATAATGATCTGCTTCTCTGAATGCACTCATGACTACATTCTATGTAGTATGCATGCCATAATGATCTGCTTCTCTGAATACACTCATGACTACATTCTATGTAGTATGCATGCCATAATGATCTGCTTCTCTGAATGCACTCATGACTACATTCTATTCTATGTAGTATGCATGCCATAATGATCTGCTTCTCTGAATGCACTCATGACTACATTCTATGTAGTATGCATGCCATAATGATCTGCTTCTCTGAATGCACTCATGACTACATTCTATGTAGTATGCATGCCATAATGATCTGCTTCTCTGAATGCACTCATGACTACATTCTATGTAGTATGCATGCCATAATGATCTGCTTCTCTAAATTGCATTGTGAAAGCCTAACACTAAGATTTATTTTTGTAATTTAGCTAGTCATGTTGGCAATCAAATACAATTTAATTGGTCACATACACATGGTTAGCAGATGTTATTGCGAGTGTGGTGAAATGCTTGTGCTTCTAGATCCGACAGTGCAGCAGTATCTAACAGGTAATATCTAACAATTCCACAACAACCTAATATCGAACACATTCCACAACAAAACCTTAGTGAAGGAATGGAATAAGAATATATCCACTGCTCAAAAAAATAAAGGGAACACTAAAATAACACTAAAATAACACAGCCTAGATCTGAATGAATGAAATTCTTATTAAATACTTTTTTCTTTACATAGTTGAATGTGCTGACAACAAAATCACACACATGATCAATGGAAATCAAATGTATCAACCCATGGAGGTCTGGATTTGGAGTCACACTCCAAATTAAAGTGGAAAACCACACTACAGGCTGATCCAACTTTGATGTAATGTCCTTAAAACAAGACCAAATGAGGCTCCGTAGTGTGTGTGTGTGGCCTCCACGTGCCTGTATGACTTCCCTACAACGCCTGGGCATGCTCCTGATGAGGTGGCGGATGGTCTCCTGAGGGATCTCCTCCCAGACCTGGACTAAAGCATCTGCCAACTCCTGGACAGTCTGTGGTGCAACGTGGCGTTGGTGGATGGAGCGAGACATGATGTCCCATATGTGCTCAATTGGATTCAGGTCTGGGGAACTGGCGGGCCAGTCCATAGCATCAATGCCTTCCTCTTGCAGGAACTGCTGACACACTCCAGCCACATGAGGTCTAGCATTGTCTTGCATTAGGAGGAACCCAGGGCCAACCGCACCAGCATATGGTCTCACAAGGGGTCTGAGGATCTCATCTCGGTACCTAATGGCAGTCAGGTTACCTCTGGCGAGCACATGGAGGTGTGGCCCCCCCAAAGAAATGCCACCCCGCACCATGACTGACCCACCGCCAAACCGGTCATGCTGGAGGATGTTGCAGGCAGCAGAACGTTCTCCACGGCGTCTCCAGACTCTGTCACGTGCTCAGTGTGAACCTGCTTTCATCTGTGAAGAGCACAGGGCGCCAGTGGAGAATTTGCCAATCTTGGTGTTCTCTGGCAAATGCCAAACGTCCTGCACGGTGTTGGGCTGTAAGCACAACCCCCCACTTGTGGACGTCGGGCCCTCATACCATCCTCATGGAGTCTGTTTCTGACTGTTTGAGCAGACACATGCACATTTGTGGCCTGCTGTGGAGGTCATTTTGCAGGGCTCTGGCAGTGCTCCCCCTGCTCCTCCTTGCACAAAGGCTGAGGTAGCGGTCCTGCTGCTGGGTTGTTGCCCTCCTACGGCCTCCTCCACGTCTCCTGATGTACTGGCCTGTCTCCTGGTAGCGCCTCCATGCTCTGGACACTACGCTGACAGACACAGCAAACCTTCTTGCCATAGCTTGCATTGATGTGCCATCCTGGATGAGCTGCACTACCTGAGCCACTTGTGTGGGTTGTAGACTCCGTCTCATGCTACCACTAGAGTGAAAGCACCGCCAGCATTCAAAAGTGACCAAAACATCAGCCAGGAAGCATAGGAACTGAGAAGTGGTCTGTGGTCAGCACCTGTAGAACCACTCCTTTATTGGGGGTGTCTTGTTAATTGCCTATAATTTCCACCTGTTGTCTATTCCATTTGCACAAAAGCATGTGAAATTTATTGTCAATCAGTGTTGCTTCCTAAGTGGACAGTTTGATTTCACAGAAGTGTGATTGACTTGGAGTTACATTGTGTTGTTAAAGTGTTCCCTTAATTTTTTTAGCAGTGTATATATAAGTATATGGATGAGCAATGACCGTGGCATAGGCAAGATGGTATAAAATACAGTATATACAGTTGAAGTCGGAAGTTTACATACACTTAGCTTAGTTTTTCACAATTCCTGACTTTTAATCCTAGTAAAAATTCCCTGTCTTAGGTCAGTTAGGATCACCACTTTATTTTAAGAATGTGAAATGTCAGAATAATAGTAGAGTGATTTATTTCAGATTTTATTTATTATTTATCCTGACAGAGCTGGTGTAACTGAGTCAGGTTTGTAGGACTCCTTGTCTACTTGCCCACAAATGTTCTATAGGATTGAGGTAATGGCTTGGTGAATGCCACTCCAATACCTTGACTCTGTTGTCCTGAAGCCATTTTGCCACAACTTTGGAAGTATGCTTGGGGTCAATGTCCATTTTGAAGACTCATTTGTGACCATGCTTTAATTTCCTGACTGATGTCTTGAGATGTTGCTTCAAGATATCTACATACATTTTCCTATCTACATACCATCTATTTTGTGAAGTGCACCAGTCCCTCCTGTAGCAAAGCACCCCCACAACATGATGCTGCCACCCCCATGCTTCACGGTTAGGATGGTGTTCTTCGCCTTGCAAGCCTCCCCATTTGTCCTCCAAAATGGTCATTATGTCCCAAATGTATTTATATAGACCTTCTTACATCAGCTGATATATCAAAGTGCTGTACAGAAACCCAGCCTAAAACAGCAAGCAATGCAGGTGTAGAAGCACGGTGGCTAAGAAAATCTCCATAGAAAGGCCGAAACCTAGAGAGGAACCAGGCTATGAGGGGTGGCCAGTCCTCTTCTGGCTGTGCCGGGTGGATGTTATAACAGGACATGGCCAAGATGTTCAAATGTTCATAGATGACCAGCAGGGTCAAATAATAATAATCACAGTGGTTGTCGGGGGTGCAACAGGTCAGCACCTCAGGAGTAAATGTCAGTTGGCTTTTCATAGCCGATCATTCAGAGTAGCTCTACTGCTCCTGCTATCTCTAGAGAGTTGAAAACAGCAGGTCTGGGACAGGTAGCACGTCCAGTGAACAGGTCAGGGTTCCATAGCCGCAGGCAGAACAGTTGAAGCTGGAGCAGCAGCACCAAACAGTTCTATTTTTGTTTCATCAGACCAGAGGACATTTCTCCAAAAAGTACCATCTTTGTCCCCATGTGCAGTTGCAAACCGTAGTCTGGCTTTTTGTGGTGGTTTTGGAGCAGTGGCTTCTTCCTTACTGAACGGCCTTTCAGGTTATGTCGATATAGGACTCGTTTTACTGTGGATATAGATATTTTTGTACCCGTTTCCTCCAGCATCTTCACAAGGTCCTTTGCTGTTGTTCTGAGATTGATTTGCACTTTTCGCAACAACGTACGTTCATCTCTAGGAGACATAACGCATCTCCTTCCTGAGCGGTATGACGGCTGCGTGGTCCCATGGTGTTTATACTTGCGCACTATTGTTTGTATAGATGAGCGTGGTACCTTCAGGCATTTGGAAATTGCTTCCAAGGATGAACCAGACCTGTGGAGATCTACCATTTTTTTCTGAGGTCTTGGCTGATTTCTATTGATTTTTCCCATGATGTCAAGCAAAGAGGCACTGAGTTTGAAGGTAGGCCTTGAAATACATCCACAGGTATACCTCCAATTGACTCAAATGATGTCAATTAGCCTATCAGAAGCTTATGAAGCCATGACATTTTCTGGAATTTTCCAAGCTGTTTGAAAAGCTGTCAACTTAGTGTATAAACTTCTGACCCACTGGAATTGTGATACAGTGAAATAATCTGTCCCTTTTTAATTGCTACCATAATCTGTCTGTAAACAATTGTTGGAAAAATTACTTGTCATGTGGATGTCCTACCCGACTTGCCTAAACTATAGTTTGTTAACAAGAAATATGTGGAGTGGTTGAAAAGTTCTATTGACTCCAACCTAAGTGTATGTAAACTTCTGACTTCAACTGTACATATGAGATGAGTAATGCAAGATATGTAAACATTATTTAAGTGACGAGTGATCAATTTATTAAAGTGGCCAATGATTTCAAGTCTGTATGTAGGCAGAAGCCTCTGTTAGTGATGGCTGTTTAACAGTCTGACGGGCCTTGAGATAGAAGCTGTTTTTCAGTCTCTTGTCCCAGCTTTGATGCACCTGTTCTGACCTCGCCTTCTGGATGGTAGCGGGGTGAACAGGCTGTGGCTCGGGTGGTTGTTGTCCTTGATTATCTTTTTGACCTTTCTGTGACATCAGGTGTTGTAGGGGTCTTGCAGGGCAGGTAGTTTGCGCCTGGTGATGCGTTGTGCAGACCGCACCACCCTCTGGTGAGCCCTGCTGTTGTGGGCGGTGCAGTTGCCATGCCAGATGGTGATACAGCCTGACAGGATGCAGCCTGACAGGATTATCTCAATTGTGCGTCTAAAAGTTTAAGGGATTTAGGTGACAAGCTGTTGCGCCGCCTTCACCACACTGGACCATTTCAGTTTGTCCGTGATGAGTACACCGAGGAACTTAACCTTCCACCTTCTCCACTACTGTCCCGTCGATGCGGATAGGGGGGTGCTCCCTCTGCTGTTTCCTGAAATCCACGATCATCTCCTTTGTTTTGGTAATGTTGTGTGAGAGGTTATTTTCCTGGCACCACACTCCGAATGCCCTCACCACCTCTTGTCGTTGTTGGTAGTCGAGCCTAGTACTGTTGTACCGTCTGCAAACTTGATGATTGAGTTGGAGGAGTGCATGGACACGCAGTCATGGGTGAACAGGGAGTAGAGGAGGGGGCTGAGCACGCACCCTTGTGGGGCCCCAGTGTTGAGGATCAGCAAAGTGGCGATGTTGTTTCCTACCTTCACCACCTGGGGGCAGCCCGTCAGGAAGTCCAGGACCCAATTATACAGGGTGGGGTTGGAACAAGCTTTCAAATTATGCCCACCTGACACAGATTGCAATTTCTATTGGACTGCGTAAACAACAGTTATTGTGTAATGGCTGGGATGCAGGGCTGTGTTCAAAACAAGAAAAAATGTGGTTGCTCTAGTTCCTCAATGGCACAGCTTGGAGAGCAAATAAAAGTGTATTGAAATGAATTAGAAACTGTGCACACTTTGGAGAGGTGTGTGGCCACTTGTAATTACCACTAAGACATCTCACTCAACATAGGTGCAACGTAAGACAAAACACTATCTCAAATTTTCCAAGAATTGTCCTATTATATTACTGAATGTATCCAGAGTATTTTCAGATTTTGTTATCAACAAATGTGGTGAAAAGTATAGTAAATGTGAAATGCTGATGAAATCAGGTTTGTCAGGTGGACTGTTGTCCTTAAGTTTAGTCTAATCATTTTCCCTTTTAATTGCTACCATGGTAATGCATATGCTTTCCATATTTCTTTTGTAAGAAACATTTTAATTTATCCCCCTCCATATAGGCCAAGTCCCACTAGTGTACGGGGCTAATTCAGACTACAAGAGTGGAGCACTAATTACAATCACTGCAAGTTATTTCACGCAAGCACAAAGCACACATCTGGGTTTGGTGGATGCCAGGAGAACGCTACCTACCTGAATGCATAGTGACAACTGAAGTTTGGAGGAGGAATAATGGTCTGGGACTGCTTTTCATGGCCCCTTAGTTCCAATGACATTCTCAACGATTCTGTGCTCCCAACTTTGTGGCAACAGTTTGGGGAAGGCCTTTTAATTGTTTCAGCATGACAATGCCCCTGTGCACAAAGCAAGATGTTTTTTGGTTTGTCGATTTTAGTGTGGAAGAACTTGACTGGCCTGCACAGAGCCCATGAATGGAAGCAAGTCCCCTCAGCAATCTAGGCTGTTATAGCAGCAAAAGGGGGGACCAACTCTATTTATGCCCATGAATTTGGAATAAAATGTTTGACGAGCACACACTTTTGGCCATGTAGTGTAATTCACACTCTGAGTGTTAGGTTGGTGTCTATGTAGTCAGAATCGCTGATTGGGTGTGTCCAAGGTTGTCGGAAGCAGCTGTTTGTGTGGCAAGACCAAATGGGAAGAAACGGGTGCTGTGAAGCCGGGCAGAAAACTCACTGTCACTGTGGCAACTCTACACTGTGCATGTCTGCCAGTAAAGGCTGTATACTTGCATGTTACGGACACTAACTGCAAGGTCTCCATGTTCAGTGACAAGTGTCGCACGCACACACACAAAAGTGTGTACAAACAAACAAACAAACAAACAAACACAAACAAACAAAGTGTGCACACACACAGAGGACTCAGGGGAACAGGGTGTTCCTCAAAAGGGGAACCGAGAGTGAGAAGAGTTATTTAGGGCTTTAGGTGGCATACGTCTCACAATAGAAAGGCTGTTACTCGCTCTGTGTGTCTCTTGCTCTCTGTCTCTCGCTCTGTGTGTCTCTTGCTCTCTGTCTCTCGCTCTGTCTCTCTCTCGCTCTCTGTCTCTCTCTCGCTGTGTGGCTCTCGCTCTGTGTGTGTGGCTCTCGCTCTGTGTGTGTGGCTCTTTCTTTCTCTTTCAATTTGCTTTATTGGCATGACGTAACAATGTACATATTGCTAAAGCTTATTTTGGATATTTACAATATAAAAAATTTGAATCAAAAGTGTCAACGGGACAACCATAACCAAGGGTCAAAATAACCATACATTGAACAACAACAATAAGCATACAGTAGAGGACATGTGCAGGTTGATTGGTCTGTCAGACACTGTTCCTCATCTTATGGCAGGTAGCAATGTCGTGCGCTGCCAACACACAGCTCTTTGCGTCCTCCCCCAACAGGACGGGTAGCCTACTCTCATCAGAGAGGTCTTTAAAGCCTTGAATAAGGGTTTCAAATTTGGGGAAATGACACTAATTGTTTCATATATATATATATATTTTTTTAAATGTCAGGAAATGCAGCTCCGTCTCAGGTGCTGCTGTTGTGCAGTGGTTGCACAGCCTTTCCTCAACAGGGAGCCAGGTTTTCCTGTGTCTACCCTTCTCAATGGCAAGGCTGTGCTCACTGAGCCTGTACTTTGTCAAAGTTTTTCTAAAGTTTTGATCAGTACCCATGGTCAAATATTTAGCCATAGTGTACTGTCGATTTAGGGCCAGATAGCACTGCATTTTGCTTTGTGCTTGTGTTTCCCAATACGCAATGTAGTTTTGTTTTGACTGTGTTGTAATTTGGTTTATTCTGATTGATTGGATGTTCTGGTCCTGAGGCTTCAGTGTGTTAGTAGAACAGGTTTGTGAACTCAGCCCAGGACCAGCTAGATGAGGGGACTCTTTTATTTGCTCAGGGCTTGGTAATGATATGAGAGGAGATCACTGTATTTTAGATGTTTCCAAAACTTAATTTCTCTTTTTTGAGTTTTTATTATTAGTGGATATTGGCCTAATTCTGCCCTGCATGCATTGTTTGTAGTTTTCCTCTGGACATGTAGGAGAATCTTACAGAACTCTGCATGCAGGGTTTCAATGGGGTGTTTGTCCCATTTGATGAAATCGTGTTTTGCAAGTGGACCCCACACCTCGTTACCATAAAGTGCAATTGGTTCAATGACATATTCAATTAGTTTTAGCCAGATTTTAATAGGTATTTCAATTTGAATTAGTTTTTTTAATGGTGTAGAATGCCCTGCATGCTTTCTCTCTGTTCATTCACTGCCTCATTAAGGTGTCTAGTTGAGCTTATTTTTAAACCTAAGTAATTGTAGTGTGTGCTGTACTCTATATATTTTGTACCAATTGAGAACTTTGGTCTAATTCCCTGAGATCTGGATCTTCTCTGGAAAATCATTGTTTTAGTATTTTTGGGGTTTACTGCCAGGGCCCAGGTCCTGGGCCCAGGTCCTGGGCCCTATTGAAGAGTGCAGGGCTCAGATTGCATCTCTCTCTCTTTCTCTCTCTTTCTCTTTTTCTCTCAAAATGGGCTTGATTGGCATGGGAAACGTGTTAACATTGCCAAAGCAAGTGAGGTAGATAATATACAAAAGTGAAATGTCATTATATACATACATACAGTGGGGCAAAAAAAGTATTTAGTCAGCCACCAATTGTGCAAGTTCACCCACTTAAAAAGATGAGAGAGGCCTGTAATTTTCATCATAGGTACACTTCAACTATGACAGACAAAATGAGAAAATAAAATCACATTGTAGGATTTTTTAAATGAATTTATTTGCAAATTATGGTGGAAAATAAGTATTTGGTCAATAACAAAAGTTTATCTCAATAGTTTGTTATATACCCTTTGTTGGCAATGACAGAGGTCAAACATTTTCTGTAAGTCTTCACAAGGTTTTCACACACTGTTGCTGGTATTTTGGCCCATTCCTCCATGCAGATCTCCTCTAGAGCAGTGATGTTTTGAGGCTGTTGCTGGGCAACACGGACTTTCAACTCCCTCCAAAGATTTTCTATGGGGTTGAGATCTGGATACTGGCTAGGCCACTCCAGGACCTTGAAATGCTTCTTACGAAGCCACTCCTTCGTTGCCCGGGCGGTGTGTTTGGGATCATTGTCATGCTGAAAGACCCAGCCACGTTTAATCTTCAATGCCCTTGCTGATGGAAGGAGGTTTTCACTCAAAATCTCACGATACACGGCCCCATTCATTCTTTCCTTTACACGGATCAGTCGTCCTGGTCCCTTTGCAGAAAAACAGCCCCAAAGCATGATGTTTCCACCCCCATGCTTCACAGTAGGTATGGTGTTCTTTGGATGCAACTCAGCATTTTTTGTCCTCCAAACACGACGAGTTGAGTTTTTACTAAAAAGTTATATTTTGGTTTCATCTGACCATATGACATTCTCCCAATCTTCTTCTGGATCATCCAAATGCTCTCTAGCAAACTTCAGACGGGCCTGGGCATGTACTGGCTTAAGCAGGGGGACACGTCTGGCACTGCAGGATTTGAGTCCCTGGCGGCGTAGTGTTACTGATGGTTAGTTTTGTTACTTTGGTCCCAGCTCTCTGCAGGTCATTCACTAGGTCCCCCCGTGTGGTTCTGGGATTTTTGCTCACCGTTCTTGTGATAATTTTGACCCCACGGAGTGAGATCTTGCGTGGAGCCCCAGATCGAGGGAGATTATCAGTGGTCTTGTATGTCTTTCATTTCCTAATAATTGCTCGCACAGTTGATTTCTTCAAACCAAGCTGCTTACCTATTGCAGATTCAGTCTTCCCAGCCTGGTGCAGGTCTACAATTTTGTTTCTGGTGTCCTTTGACAGCTCTTTGGTCTTGGCCATAGTGGAGTTTGGAGTGTGACTGTTTGAGGTTGTGGACAGGTGTCTTTTATACTGATAACAAGTTCAAACGGGTACCATTAATACAGGTAACGAGTGGAGGACAGAGGAGCCTCTTAAAGAAGGTGGTACAGGTCTGTGAGAGCCAGAAATCTTGCTTGTTTGTAGGTGACCAAATACTTATTTTCCACCATAATTTTTAGTTAATTAAAATTTTATTTCACCTTTATTTAACCAGGTAGGCTAGTTGAGAACAAGTTCTCATTTGCAACTGCGACCTGGCCAAGATAAAGCATAGCAGTGTGAACAGACAACAGAGTTACACATGGAGATAAAATTGGGTGGGCTATTTACCGATAGACTATGTACAGCTGCAGCGATCGGTTAGCTGCTCAGATAGCAGATGTTTGAATTTGTTGAGGGAGAGAAGTCTCCAACTTCAGCGATTTAAAAAAAATATATATATATATATATTTTTTTGTGTTTTTTTTTGCAATTCGTTCCAGTCACAGGCAGCAGAGAACTGGAACAAAAGGCGGCCAAATTAGGTGTTGGCTTTAGGGATGATCAGTGAGATACACCTGCTGGAGCGCGTGCTACGGGTGGGTGTTGCCATCGTGACCAGTAAACTGAGATAAGGCGGTGCTTTACCTAGTATGGACTTGTAGATGGCCTGGAGCCAGTGGGTCTGGCGACGAATATGTAGCGAGGGCCAGCCGACTAGAGCATACAGGTCGCAGTGGTGGGTGGTATAAGGTGCTTTAGTAACAAAACGGTTGGCACTGTGATAAACTGCATCCAGTTTGCTGAGTAGAGTATTGGAAGCTATTTTGTAGATGACATCGCCGAAGTCGAGAATCGGTAGGATAGTCAGTTTTACTAGGGTAAGTTTGGCGGCGTGAGTGAAGGAGGCTTTGTTGCGGAATAGAAAGCCGATTCTAGATTTGATTTTAGATTAGAGATGTTTGATATGAGTCTGGAAGGAGAGTTTACAGTCTAGCCAGACACCTAGGTACTTATAGATGTCCACATATTCTTGGTCGGAACCATCCAGGGTGGTGATGCTAGTCGGGCGTGCGGGTGCAGGCAGCGAACGGTTGAAAAGCATTTGGTTTTACTCGTGTTTAAGAGCAGTTGGAGGCCACGGAAGGAGTGTTGTACGGCATTGAAGCTCGTTTGGAGGTTAGATAGCACAGTGTCTAAGGACGGGCCGGAAGTATACAGAATGGTGTCGTCTGCGTAGAGGTGGATCAGGGAATCGCCCGCATTTGCAAATAAATTCATTAAAAATCCTACAATGTGATTTTCTGGATTTTTTTTTTCATAGTTGAAGTGTACCTATGATGAAAATTACAGGCCTCATCTTTTTAAGTGGGAGAACTTGCACAATTGATGGCTGACTAAACTTTTTTGCCCCACTGTATATATATAATGACATTTGTAATGTCTTTGTTTTGAAACTTCTGTATGTGTAATGTTTACTGTACATTTTTATTTATTTCACTTTTGTATATCTACCTCACTTGCAATGTTAACATATGTTTACCATGCCAATAAAGCCACTTGAATTGAATTGAGAGACACACAGACAAGGAGAGAGCAAGAGACACACAGAGAAAGACACAGAGGTAAGGCAGGTGGAGCTGGAACAGCAGGTGATTACATTCCAGTCAGCACAGACCCAGACAACAGTCCAGCACAACAACACTCTCTTAACCAGACCCGGGGAGCTGGAGGTGGAGAGAGACATATCTGCACTCTGGTGAGACAACTTCAACAGGAGAAGGAGCAGGAGAAGAACAGAGCACTAGAGGAGAGGATCAGATTGCTGGAGGAGAGGTTGAGGAGGACGGCGTGTGACAGAGAACAACCCACTAGAGAGGTGGCCACCCCCGCAGAGAAGCCAGCATAACAGTCCACCTCAGCACCTGACAAAAGTATCAACACCACAGCAGAACAGTCCACACCAGACCCTGACCATAGCGTCAACATCAAAGTAGAACAGACAAATGAAGAACCCCAAGCCCAGCGGCACTCACCCCCTCTGAGCACCCCCCGTCAGCCACCCCGATAGCCCTTCTGACAACCCCCCCTCCCACACACACCCACTGAGGACAAACACAAGACACGGATTGTTCTCCTTATGGACTCAAATGGGAAATGTATACAACACCAAAAAACTTTCCCCCCAAACACAGTGTGTCTAAACTCTGGTGTCCAAACACCCAGCATGCCCTAGACCTTCTGTCTGAGGACCAACTAGGGTCACCCAGCCACATAATAATACACACCGGTACAAACCACCTGAGAGCACAGCAGGAAAGGGTGGCCACAGCACTGAAGGGAGTGATGGAAAAATCTTCTTCTACTTTCCCCAACGCACAAGTGGTTATCTCCACCCTGCTACCACGAATAGACTTCCTCCCTGCCACAATACAGCGGGTAAACGCAAGTATTTCCCGTGACTGTGCCTCAACCAAATGTTGAGGCATTCACTATATCATCCTGGAATATCCAAGGCCTGAGGTCATCTGCCTTTGGCCTAAAGAGCATGAACCCAGGCTTCACCAAGGCAGTGAGCAGGCAAAAGGCCCAACCCCACTCTTACACTAGCCCAAGCCAATGATTGATGTCTCTCTGCTCACACTGACCAAAACCACACGACCAACAACATTGGACAGCCAAAATCCCTGGACAAGGCCTGAGGTCCTTTTGCTGCAAGGCTTCACCAATGAAATGGCTGATTGGTCTCCTGATTATTCCATCAATCAAATCTCAGGAAGTACCTTGAAGAGGACAAGTCATTTCTACAAAGTAACGTTATTAATGTTACTCGGCCTGAAGTACTAGAATAAAACATTCTATTTGAAGGTAATCATCTTTTGTGAACATCGTTTTTTGTTGTTAACTTTGAGAAAAGTGCAAATCAATCCTAGATCAAGAGCAAATGAACTTGTGAAGATGCTGGAGGTAACAGGTACGAAAGTATCTATATTCACAGTAAAAAGTCCTATATTGACATATTCTGAAAGGCCGCTCAGCAAGGAAGAAGCCACTGCTCCAAAACCGCCATAAACAAGCCAGACTACAGTTTGCAACTGCACATGGGGACAAAGATCATACTTTTTGGATAAATGTCCTCTGGTCTGATGAAACAAAAATAGAACTGTTTGGCCATAATGACCATCGTTATGTTTGGAGGAAAATGGGGAGGCTTGCAAGCTGAAGAACACCATCCCAACCGTGAAGCACGGGGGTGGCAGCATGTTGTGGGGGTGCTTTGCTGCAGGAGGGACTGGTGCACTTCACAAAATAGATGTCATCATGAGGTAGGAAAATGTTGCTTCAATATATCTACATACATCTCAAGACATCAGTGGTCTCAAATGGGTCTTCCAAATGGCCAATGACCCCAAGCATACTTCGAAAGTTGTGGCAAAATAGCTTAAGGACCACAAAGTTAAGGTATTGGAGTGGCCATCACAAAGCCATGACCTCAATCCTGTAGAAAATGTGTGGCCAGAACTGAAAAAAGCATGTGTGAGCAGGGAGACCTACAAACCTGACTCAGTTACACCATCTCTGCCAGGAGGAATGGGCTGAAATTCACCCAACTTATTGTGGGAAGCTTGTGGAAGGCTACCGGAAATGTTTGACCCAAGTTAAACATTTTGAAAGCAATGCTACCAAATGCTAATTGAGTGCATGTAAACTTCTGACCCACTGGGAATGTGATGTAAGAAATAAAATCTGAAATAAATCAAATCAAATCAAATTTTATTTGTCACATACACATGGTTAGCAGATGTTAATGCGATTGTAGCGAAATGCTTGTGCTTCTAGTTCCGACAATGCAGGAATAACCAACAAGTAATCTAACTAACAATTCCTAAACTACTGTCTTATACACAGTGTAAGGGGATAAAGAATATGTACATAAGGATATATGAATGCGTGATGGTACAGAGCAGCATAGGCAAGATACAGTAGATGGTATCGAGTACAGTATATACATATGAGATGAGTATGTAAACAAAGTGGCATAGTTAAAGTGGCTAGTGATACATGTATTACATAAGGATGCAGTCGATGATATAGAGTACAGTATATACGTATGCATATGAGATGAATAATGTAGGGTAAGTAACATTATATAAGGTAGCATTGTTTAAAGTGGCTAGTGATATATTCACATTTCCCATCAATTCCCATTATTAAAGTGGCTGGAGTTGAGTCAGTGTCAGTGTGTTGGCAGCAGCCACTCAATGTTAGTGGTGGCTGTTTAACAGTCTGATGGCCTTGAGATAGAAGCTGTTTTTCAGTCTCTCGGTCCCAGCTTTGATGCACCTGTACTGACCTCGCCTTCTGGATGATAGCGGGGTGAACAGGCAGTGGCGCGGGTGGTTGATGTCCTTGATGATCTTTATGGCCTTCCTGTAACATCGGGTGGTGTAGGTGTCCTGGAGGGCAGGTAGTTTGCCCCCGGTGATGCGTTGTGCAGACCTCACTACCCTCTGGAGAGCCTTACGGTTGAGGGCGGAGCAGTTGCCGTACCAGGCGGTGATACAGCCCGCCAGGATGCTCTCGATTGTGCATCTGTAGAAGTTTGTGAGTACTTTTGGTGACAAGCCGAATTTCTTCAGCCTCCTGAGGTTGAAGAGGCGCTGCTGCGCCTTCTTCACGATGCTGTCTGTGTGAGTGGACCAATTCAGTTTGTCTGTGATGTGTCAGGAACTTAAAACTTGCTACCCTCTCCACTACTGTTCCATCGATGTGGATAGGGGTGTTCCCTCTGCTGTTTCCTGAAGTCCACAATCATCTCATTAGTTTTGTTGACGTTGAGTGTGAGGTTATTTTCCTGACACCACACTCCGAGGGCCCTCACCTCCTCCCTGTAGGCCGTCTCGTCGTTGTTGGTAATCAAGCCTACCACTGTTGTGTCGACCGCAAACTTGATGATTGAGTTGGAGGCGTGCGTGGCCACGCAGTCGTGGGTGAACAGGGAGTACAGGAGAGGGCTCAGAACGCACCCTTGTGGGGCCCCAGTGTTGAGGATCAGCGGGGAGGAGATGTTGTTGCCTACCCTCACCACCTGGGGGCGGCCCGTCAGGAAGTCTAGTACCCAGTTGCACAGGGCGGGGTCATTCTCTACTATTATTCTGACATTTCACATTCTTAAAATAAAGTGGTAATCCTAACTCTTTGAATTTTTACTAGGATTAAATGTCAGGAATTGTGAAACTTAGTTGAAATGTATTTGGCTAAGGTGTATGTAAACTTCTGACTTCAACTGTAAATGCTAAATTGAAAGTGCTTTGGGTGGAGGGGGGGACTTCCACCATCACTGTAGCTAATAATGTTGGCTTTCTAGAAAATAACTATTTGCTGTTTTAAAGACTTGTTGCTGACTTTTGAACACTTTTTGTCAAACTACTTCATTCCGCTGCCTGTTTATTGATTAATTGGTGACTGAAAAAGTTGGCAAGAAAAAGGCCCATTCTGCACATAGCTGTGTTTTGGAAAATTTGTCTGAATAGGCTTGTGCACATTTACATGAGTGTTTAACTTCTTGCGTCGAGCCATCCCGGATCCGGTATCGTGACTACAGCCTCAAGCTCATTACCATAACGCAACGTTAACTATTCATGAAAATCGCAAATGAAATGAAATTAATCTATTTGCTCTCAAGCTTAGCCTTTTGTTAACAACACTGTCATCTCAGATTTTCAAAATATGCTTCTCAACCATTGCAAAACAAGCATTTGTGTAACAGTATTGATAGCTAACGTAGCATTTAGCGTAGCATTTAGCGTTAGCATTCAGCAGGCAACATTTACACAAAAAAACAAAAGCATTCAAATAAAATAATTTACCTTTGAAGAACTTCAGATGTTTTCAATGAGGAGACTCTGTTAGATAGCAAATGTTCAGTTTTTCCTGAAAGATTATTTGTTTAGGACAAATCGCTCCGTTTTCTGCGTCACGTTTAGCTACGAAAAAAAACCTGTATCCAGGATTGTGTAAATCTATCCGCAAGCTCATTACCATAACACAACGTTAACTATTCATGAAAATCGCAAATGAAATGAAATCTATTTGCTCTCAAGCTTAGCCTTTTGTTAACAACACTGTCATCTCAGATTTTCAAAATATGCTTCTCAACCATTGCAAAACAAGCATTTGTGTAACAGTATTGATGGCTAACATACCATACATGCCATTTCTCTTAGCTTTCGTTAGCATTCAGCAGCCTCAAGACCATTACCATTTAACATTCAAAAATCAAAATGAAATTAAATAAATATGCTATAAGCTTAGCGTTTTGTTAACAACACTCATCTCAGATTTTCAAAAATATTTCTCAACCATAGAAAACAAGCATTTGTGTAACAGTATTGACAGCTAGCATAGCATTTAGCGTTAGCATTCAGCAGGCAACATTTACACAAAAACAAAAGCATTCAAATAAAATAATTTACCTTTGAAAAATGAGGAGACTCTGTTAGATAGCAAATGTTCCGTTTTTACAAAAAATATTATTTGTCGACTAATCGCTCCGTTTTGTTCATCGCGTTTGGGTAAGGAAAAAAATAAAATAATAAGTCATTAAAACGCGAACTTTTTTCCAAATTAACTCCATAATATCGACAGAAACATGGCAAACCGATGTTTAGAATCAATCCTCAAGGTGTTTTTCACATATCTATCGACGATAAAATCCATCGTGGCATTTTACTTTCTGTTCTGAAGAAATGGAACGCGCATGGACCTACAGATTACGCACACAGGACACCGGGCGGGACACCAGGTAAATGTAGTCTCTTATGGTCAATCTTCCAATGATATGCCTACAAACACGTCACAATGCTGCAGACACCTCGGGGAATAGACAGAAAGCGCGGGCTCATTCCTGGCGCATTCACAGCCATATAAGGAGACATTGGAACACAGCGCCTTCAGAATCTGGGGTATTTCCTGTATGAAACTTCATCTTGGTTTCGCCTGTTGCATTAGTTCTGGGGCACTCACAGATAATATCTTTGCCGTTTTGGTGACGTCAGAGTTGTCTTTCCAAGGCTGTCAATTCCATGCATAGTCGAGCATCTTTTCGTGACAAAATATTGCGCTTAAAACGGGCACGTCTTTTTATCCAATAATGACACAGCACCCCCATAGGTTCAACAAGTTAATTAACCTAGTTGGCTAAATTACTGAATGACCAGGCTTATTGTTATTCATGTTTTTGATATGGCATTTTGGGTGGCGAGGGAGTAAGATCACTAAAAAGCAGAATGCTGCCAGACAACCACAAGGACCCTAGAGGTATTAGTCAATTCTTCTGAACTGGATATTGTATGAGAATTGCCCATTTATATCAATGACACTAACAAAAGGGTTGGATTCTTCATCTACGTCCTGTAATTGCTAATCATGTATTTATTGTAATCTCGCCATCATGCTGTGACATGGAAGAACTGGGACATTTTCAGCTTCCAGGAATTGTGTACAGATCCTTTCGACATGAGGCCGTGCATTATCATGCTGAAACGTGATGGTGGCGTAAGAATGGCACGACAATGGGCCTCAGGATCTTTTCATGCTTTCTCTGTGCATTCAAATTGTCATCAATAAAATACAGCTGTGTTCGTTGTCCGTAGCTCATGCATGCCCATACCATAACGCCACTGCCACCATGGGGCACTTTGTTAACAATGTTGACGTCAGCAAACGGCTCACCGACACGCCGCCATACACTGTCATCTGCCCGGTCCAGTTGAAAACAGGATTCGTCTGTGAAGAGCACACTTCTCCAGCGTGCCAGCGGACATCAAAAGTGAGCCCTCTGCTGAACTGAAGTCCGGTCAAGACCCTGGTGAGGATGACGAGGGAGCATATGAGCTTCCCTGAGTCATTTAACAGGTTGTGCAAACTCACATTTTCATCAGCTGTCCGGGTGGCTGGTCCCACAGGTGAAGAAGCCAGATGTGGAGGTCCTGGGTTGGTGTGGTTACATGTGGTCTATGGTTGTGAGGCCGGTTGGACATACTGCCAAATTCTCTAAAATGATGTTGGAGGCAGCTTATGGTAGAGAAATTGACATAAAATTATCTGGCAACAACTCTGATAGACTTTCCTCCAGTCAGCATGCCAATTGCACGCTCCCTCAACTTGAGACGTCTGTGGCGTTGTGTGGCACAACTGCACTTTTTAGATTTGCCTTTTATTGTCCCAAGCACAAGGTGCAGCTGTGGAATAATCATGCTGTTTAAGCAGCTTCTTGATATGCCACACCTGTCTTCTGGATGGATTATCTTGGCAAAGGAGAAATGCTCACTAACAGGGATGTAAACAAACTTGTGCACAATCTGAGAGACATTTTTTGTGCGCATGGAACATTTCTTGGATATTTTATTTCAGCTCATGAAACATGGGACCAACACTTTACATGTTTTATATTTTTGTTTAGTTGTACATGAATAAAAATCTATTCACCCTGGACATGAGACTTGCATTGATTTTTGTTTAAATGTTGGAGTCATAGGTACCAAGTGTTGTCTTGATGGAGAAAGTCTGCATGTTGTTTTTGAGGTTTAAGTTACAAAAGTTATTAGCATTTTCCTCATTTCTATTATGAATAAGGTAGTGTTTTGTAACAGGACTGAGTTTTTGGAAACCCTGATCTAGGGTGCCATGACCCAGCTGGGGATGGACACATGTTAGTTTGTCTGGGAGACTTTGAGGGAAGAGATGGTTTGAGTGAGCACAGTAAATCCAATTCAACCAGTGGCCCTGGATGCTATATGTCATCACACAGACAGTCATAGCGAAGGAGGCTTCTACAGTACATAAAGATGACTTCCGCCAGCGGCGCTAACTTCTCTGCTCTGGAGAGGTCGCAGGTCAGACTGCTCTGGAGAGGTCGCAGGTCAGACTGCTCTGGAGAGGTCGCAGGTCAGACTGCTCTGGAGAGGTCGCAGGTCAGACTGCTCTGGAGAGGTCGCAGGTCAGACTGCTCTGGAGAGGTCGCAGGTCAGACTGCTCTGGAGGTCCTTGGAATATTCTCTCTGTAGCTCCTGTAGAAATATGGATCGAGGTACTGAATCCAGTTGTCAGAGAGCAAGAGTTAAAGGACAATTCCACACACAATCTATCCTTTAGTATTTGTTTCATTCAACATTGTTGCCATAGTCGCAATGTTTTGCTTGTCAGCACTCAAGTTTTAAAGATATGCAACTTTGAAAATACAGAAATCCTCCCTGTATGCTGCGTTCTATATTGTTGAGGACTACAGTATAAGGTGCCTTCCAATCAGACAAATGGATGTGTAAAATAAATAGTGCCCCAATGGCTTTCGAAAGGAGGAGTGTGTTCAGGGGGAGGCTTGTGTTGTCTGTCAGAAAAGTTGCAAAGACCATCCTTCAACCAATTAAAAAAACACAGAACAGTGTTTTTTTTCATGACCAAACAACTGTGTTGGACATTAATTTCATGCATTTTGGTTTAAAGGCAGCCTTACTCTGTGGTTCTTCATGTCTAGCTTCACTCTCATTCTCCCTAAACCCCCAGCCCCTCACCCTCGACCTCCCATTGGCCAAAGGCCTCCAGCCAAACCCTCTGATTCTCTGACAGGGAGTGACTCCAGGAGAAAACATGTTCATGATGCGTAGGGCTTTTCCACTGCTCATGAGAGTGGAGTATTGTAAATCTATTTTTAAAATATGCATGACTTAGTGACATGGAGTGCTCCATGTTCCTGCTGGTAGCAGGCTTTAACCTGGATGCAGGGAAATGTGGCACCTATTGGTAGATGGGTTAAAAAAAGGAGACATTGAGTATCCCTAAGAGCATGGTGCAGCTATCAAATACACTTTGCATTGTGTATCAATACACCCAGTCACTACGAAGATACAGGCATCCTTCCTAACTCAGGATCTGCTAAGGGATTTCACCATGAGGCCAAAGGTGACTTTAAAACCGTTAGTTTTAATGGCTGTGATAGGAGAACTTAGGATGGATCAAAACATTGTAGTTATTCCACAATACTAACCTAAATGACAGAGTGAAAAGAAAGAAGCATGTACAGAATAAAACATATTCCAAAACATGCATCCTGTTTGCAATAAGGCACTAAAGTAAAACTTCAAAAAACGTGGCAAAGACACTTATCTTTTTCCTGAGTACAAAGTGTTCTGTTTTGGGCAAACACAACACACCATGGAGTACCCCTCTTCCGTTTTTCAAGCATGGTGGTGGCTGTATCATGTTATGGGTATGCTTCTCATTGGCAAGGACTAGGGAGTTTTTAAGGATGAAAAGAAATGGAATACAGCGAAGCACACGAAAAATCCTAGAGGAAAACCTGGTTCAGTCTGCTTTCCACTAGACACTGGGAGAGGAATTCACCTTTCAGCAGGACAATAACCTAAAACACAAGGCCAGACACACCGGAGTTGCTTACCAAGAAGACTGTGAATCCTCCTGAATAACCTGGTTAGTTTCAACTTAAATTTGCTTGAAAATCAATGGCAAGACTTGAAGATGGCTGTCAACAATGATCAACAACTAACCTGAGAGCTTGAAGAATTTGTAAAAGAATTTGCAAATATTGTACAATCCAGGTGTGCTGAACTCTTAGACTTACCCAGAAAGACTCACATCTGTCATTTCTGCCAAAGATGATTCTAACATGTATTGACACAGGGGTGTGAATAGTTATGTAAATTAGATTTCATTATCAATACATTTGCAAAAATGTCTAAAAACATGTTTATACTTTGTCATTATGGGGTATTGTGTTTAGTTGGGTGAAAGAGATTGATTTAATACATTTTCAAATGGGGCTGGTACACAAGTTGTGGAATAAGTAAAGGGATCTGAATACTTTCTGACACCATCTCCACCAGGCTCCTGTAAATCTGATGACAAACCTGCATAGATTTAATACAAATAATGGTACCTGTATTTAGTCAATTGAAGTCATGACAGCCACAAGTTTAAAAAAACATTTTTATATACACAGGAGTGTACAGGATTTTGTACCAGCACTTCCCTAACACCTCATTCAACTAACTGTGGTCTAAATTGATCAAAAACGTGCACACAGTTCAGTACCCTGGGACAGAAATCACCCACTTCTGTACTATTGAATGAGCTTCCCAAGTTACAAGCTTACAATTCTGCATGATCGAGAATAACGTGTGGATCTATTTCTATCTAACCTTGTCAATAAACTCCAAGAACAAGTGTCAATTTAGCGAGCTTGCTAAATGCATGTATAGCAACTTTATCAAACAGATGGTTAACTAGAAAATATTATGATTTGTTTTCCCCTCGCATCTATAGCCGCCTGATGAAGCTAGTGAGTTGATAAACTTGTATCATGGGTTGAATGTCAGAAGCCAGCTAGCTAGCATTAGCTGCTGTTAATTTAGTTCTGAATTATAACATTTTGTATTTCACAAGTTAAACAAACTACTGTCATGCCTTTTCACAAAAAAAATCGATGTACACACAAAATAGTTTAATTCTAGTACTTCGGGCCGGAGTAGCGTTAATAATACTTTTCCTCCAAGGTACTTCCTGAGATTTGATTGGAACATTTCAGCCAATGTTTGCAGCATTTTTACACTGTGGTTTTGGCTGATTGGTCAGAAGTAAAAGGTCCTACACCCCAAGCTGCTCAAACCATTTTTTTTACTAGTGAATATCTTTCTACAAACTTACAAATATCTTGGTAATGTGACGGAACTCCGTGTGCAAAGCTAAAAGAAAATGAAGTGTAGTTTTGATTCACAGCAGAATATTCATAGTCGTAAATGGACAGGTAATAATTCTGAAAATAAATGATGCTTTCAAATCTTATTGAATGTATTCAAATGTCAAGTTTGCCACCGTTGTTACATTTCACACACATCATTTGGCGAAATTTAATTGCACATTTGTGAATCGTACTTGCTACAATGAATCTCAATGTGCGACGACAAATTCTAAATACGAACTCACAGGGTTCTGTTGTTATTATCCAATATAAAGAGAGCTTTGAAGCTGAGCCGCTGTGACATCAGTGTCTGGCACACAATGGCCGCTTTGTGCTCCCACCGCGTCACAGATGCCTGCGAAACCAAGTGTAAGCCAGGCAATTGGAGGGCTTAGTGGGAGAACCTGCTGCCGGTAACAGTGTGTCACTAAGTGAGATGTGGAAATGAGACTGTATTTATTAGGGATCCCCATTTAGCTGCTGCCAAAAGATAAAATAGTACATCATACAACATTACACCACTACATACACAGGGGCAAAAAAGTATTTAGTCAGCCACCAATTGTGCAAGTTCTCCCACTTTAAAAGATGAAGTGATAAAAATTACAGGCCTCTCTCAACTATGACAGAGAAAATGAGGGAAAAAAATCCAGAAAATCACATTGTAGGATTTTTAATGAATTTATTTGCAAATTATGGTGGAAAATAAGTATTTGGTCACCTACAAACAAGCAAGATTTCTGGCTCTCACAGACCTGTAACTTCTTCTTTAAGAGGCTCCTCTGTCCTCCACTCGTTACCTGTATTAATGGCACCTGTTTGAACTTGTTATCAGTATAAAAGACACATGTCCACAACCTGAAACAGTCACACTCCAAACTCCACTATGGCCAAGACCAAAGAGCTGTCAAAGGACACCAGAAACAAAATTGTAGACCTGCACCAGGCTGGGAAGACTGAATCTGCAATAGCTTGGTTTGAAGAAATCAACTCTGCGAGCAATTATTAGGAAATGGAAGACATACAAGACCACTCATAATCTCCCTCAATCTGGGGCTCCACGCAAGATCTCACCTCGTGGGGTCAAAATGATCACAAGAACGGTGAGCAAAAATCCCAGAACCACACGGGGGGACCTAGTGAATGACCTGCAGAGAGCTGGGACCAAAGTAACAAAACCTACCATCAGTAACACACTACGCCGCCAGGGACTCAAATCCTGCAGTGCCAGACGTGTCCCCCTGCTTAAGCCAGTAAATGTCCAGGCCCATCTGAAGTTTGCTAGAGAGCATTTGGATGATCCAGAAGAAGATTGGGAGAATGTCACATCTCATCGTGTTTGGAAGACAAAGAATGCTGAGTTGCATCCAAAGAACACCGTACCCACTGTGAAGCATGGGGGTGGAGAAATCATGCTTTGGGGCTGTTTTTCTGCAAAGGGACCAGGACGACTGATCCGTGTAAAGGAAAGAATGAATGGGGCCATGTATCGTGAGATTTTGAGTGAAAACCTCCTTCCATCAGCAAGGGCATTGAAGATGAAACATGGCTGGGTCTTTTAGCATGACAATGATCCCAAACACACCGCCCGGGCAACAAAGGAGTGGCTTCTTAAGAAGCATTTCAAGGTCCTGGAGTGGCCTAGCCAGTCTCCAGATCTCAACCCCATAGAATATTTTGGAGGGAGTTGAAAGTACGTGTTGCCCAGCAACAGCCCCAAAATATCACTGCTCTAGAGGAGATCTGCATGGAGGAATGGGCCAAAATAACAGCAACAGTGTGTGAAAACCTTGTGAAGACTTACAGAAAATGTTTGACCTCTGTCATTGCCAACAAAGGGTATATAACAAAGTATTGAGAAACTTTTGTTCTTGACCAAATACTTATTTTCCACCATAATTTGCAAATCAATTCATTAAAAATCCTACAATGTGATTTTCTGGATTTTTTTTTTCATTTTGTCTGTCATAGTTGAAGTGTACCTATGATGAAAATCACAGGCCTCTCATCTTTTTAAGTGGGAGAACTTGCACAATTGGTGGCTGACTAAATACTTTTTTGCCCCACTGTATCTACAATACAAAATGTATAATACAACAATATTATCATGTATGTGTGCTTGTATGCATGTGTTTCTGTACCTTTGTCTTCACAGTCCCCGCTGTTCAATAAGGTGTTGTTTTTTAAAATCTGATTCTAATGCTTGCGTCAGTTACCTGATGTGGAATAGAGTTCTATGTAGTCATGGCTCTAATATAGCACTGTGCGTTTCCCATAGTCTATTCTGGACTTTAGGATTGTGAAGAGACTTCTGCTGGTATGTCTTGTGGGGTATGCATGTGTGTTAGTAGTTTAAAACTTCTTGACACTACCCATCCCTGTCGCGGGATCATTTTCGTCAGCAACCGCTGAATAGCATAGCTCAACAGTCAAATAATATTACAAAAAAAGATTCATATTCATGAAATCACAAGTGCAATATTGCAAAACACAGCTGAACCTTTTGTTAATCCACCTGTCATCTCAGATTTTGAAATGATGCTTTACAGCGAAAGCAATCCAAGCGTTTGTAAGTTTATCGATAGCCTAGCATAGCATAACATCATGTACACTTAGCATCAGGAAGCTTGGTCATGAAAATCAGAAAAGCAATCAAATTAACTGTTTGATCTTTGGATGTTTTCACTCACGAGACTCCCAGTTACACAACAAATGTTATTTTTATACCCAAAATACCGACGTTTGTTTGTCGCGTTATGTTCAGAAATCCACAGGAAAGAGCGGTCACGACAACGCAGACGGAAATTCCAAATAGTCTTCATAATGTCCACAGAAACATGTCAAATGTTTTTTATAATCATTCCTCAGGTAGTTTTTAAAATATATATTTGATAATATATCAACCGAGTGTGTTCCTCCCGCTGTTATTGAAAAACCTACAATGATGGCTTTACTCTGTAGCGCAAAAACTCACTCTGAGAGCCCCCACCTATCCACTTATGCGATGTGATCTTTCATGCTCATTTTTCTAAATAAAAGCCTGAAACTATGTCTAAGGACTGTTGACACCTTAGCGAAGCCAGAGAAAAAGGAATCTGGTTGATATCCCTTTTAAATGGAGGATAGGCATGCATAGGAGAGTTTTCTATCCTAATCCGCCAATTATATGCATATTCTAGCATCTGGTCCTGAGAAATAGGCAGTTTACTTTGGGAACGTTATTTTTCCAAACATAAAAATAGTGAAATCACTCTCCTCCACTTTGAGCCATGAGAGATTGACATGCAAATCATTGTTAGCTCCCTAACAGCCGTGCTGCCCTGTTCTCAGCCAATTGTAATTTTCCTGTCCCTCTTTGTGGCACCTGACCACACGACTGAACAGTAGTCCAGGTGCA
Source organism: Oncorhynchus nerka (assembly GCF_034236695.1). Lineage (NCBI taxonomy): Eukaryota > Metazoa > Chordata > Actinopteri > Salmoniformes > Salmonidae > Oncorhynchus > Oncorhynchus nerka. Next base: position 61,760,868 of record NC_088397.1, on the reverse strand, counting down.
AACAAAACTAGGGCCTGTAGGACCTGCCTTGTTGATAGTGTTGTTAAAGGCAGAGCAGCGCTTTATTATGGGCAGACTTCTCGCCATCCTAGCTACTGTTGTATCAGTATGTTTTGACCATGACAGTTTACAATCCAGGGTTACTCCAAGCAATTGCCACATCCAGGGTTACTCCAGGCAATTTACAATATTTAGTTGAGGTTTAGGGTTTAGTGAATGCAGTGGTGTAAAGTTAAAGTATTTTTAAAGTAATTCTTAAGTATGGGGGGGTATCTGTACTTTACTTTACTATTTATATTTTTGGCAACTTTTACTTCACTATATTCCGAAAGAAAATCATGTACTTTTTACTGCATACATTTTCCCTGACACCCAAAAGTACTCGTTACATTTTGACAGGAAAATCCAATTCACACACTTATCAAGAAAACATCCCTACTGCCTCTGATCTGGCCGACTCACTAAACAAATTATTTGTTTGTAAATTATGTCTGAGTGATGGAGTGTGCCCAAATCTAACTGCCTGTAGCAAGGATATGCATATTCTTGGTAGCATTTGAAAGGAAACACTTTGAAGGTTGTGGAAATGTGAATTGAATGCAGGAGAATATAACACAATAGATCTGGTAATAGAAAATACAAAGAAAAAACAACCGTTTTCTTTTTTCTACCACAGGTCCCACATCTAGCCAGACACTCTGGCAGTGTATGTGCAAAGTTTGACGAATAACTTGAGGTATGAGCGAGCTACATGACATTTAGTGTGACGTCACCTAGGTACATTTGGGCAAATCGTGAAGGAGACATTTACATTCACATTACATTTTCCTGCAAGAATATGGTCAAGTCTGTATACTTGGATTTTGATTTAGCTTGTCCAGTATTAGTAGCCACATAAGTTCAACATTTTCAAAACACAGTTTTCGTAATTCGCCATATTCTTATCATTTTTGTCCAAAAGGAAAAGGCTTGCTGTCGCACAAGGTTAGCAGCTACATTTTGCGACAGATACAGGGTTTCCTGATACCTCCGTAAAGCCCAGCCCATTGGTTATCTAGCTAGCTTTGTTTGATCCCGATTGGTGCTTATTCGTCAGAGTTAGTCGATCAAGTGAAGACCGCCCGCGTCTTCGGCGTGCAATGAAGGCGTCGCTCTCTGACCAAATTTGGTGTCCTATAGGATATACTACACCCCTAATGATATAGTGAAGTCTGGTTACGTTCTAGGATCTCTGAGGAATAAATACGAACATGATTTGACTGGTTGAAACAACGTTTATGGTTAGATTTTTAGAGATTCCTTTCTTTGCAAATTGAATGAGTGGAAATAAAAAAATTGCATGCTATATGGACCTTTTTTAAGGATATGAAAAAGGTTTTTATCTAAATAAACAACACATGTTATCCCTGGGACCCTTTGGATGATAAATCGGAGCAAGATTTCAGAATGTAAGCACACATTTCACCTCCAGAGGTGAATTTATAAAACCTATCGCAGTGAAATGTTTTGTTAGGAGCTATCAAACAATGGCATGGCATTTTATCACAGTAATAGCTACTGTAAATTGGGCAGTGCAGATATACTAAAAATAATTTAAGCTTTCAGACTATATTAGACACTTATGTACCGACATTTGTTGCTTCTCTAAAATCTGCGATCGTGAAAAGGTGCTGCATAATTTACAGCTGTCCCGTTGACGGCACGCCTATCCCTAAGATACCTCAAGTCCTCAACTGGCAGCTTCAATAAATAGTACTTGCAAAACACCAGTCTCAACGTCAACAGGGAAGAGTCTTCTCCGGGGTGCTGACCTTCTAGGCAAAGTTCCTCTGTCCAGTGTCTGTTCTTTTGCCTATCTTAATCTTTTTTTTTTATTGGCCAGTCTGAGATATGGCTTTTTCTTTGCAACTGCCTAGAAGGCCAGCATCCCAGAGTCGCCTCTTCACTGTTGACGTTGAAAAAATTGGAAGTAAAAGGTGGAGTGCTGCAGAGATGGTTGCCCTTCTGGAAGGTTCTCCAATCTCCACAGACGAACTCAAGAGCTCTGTCAGTGACCATCAGGTTCTTGGTCACCTCCCTGACCAAGGCCCTTCTCCCCAGATTGCTCAGTTTGGCCGGACGGCCAGCTCTGGTCTTGGTGGTTCCAAACTTCTTCCATTTAAGAATGATGGAGGCCACTGTGTTCTTGGGGACCTTCAATGTTGTAGAAATGTTTTGGTACCCTTTCCCAGATATGTGCCTCGACACAATCCTGTTTCGGAGCTCTACGGACAATTCCTTCGACCTCATGGCTTGGTTTTTGCTCTGACATGCACTGTCAACTGTGCTACATTTATATAGACAGGTGTGTGTGCCTTTCCAAATCATGTCCAATCAATTGAATATACCACAGGTGGTCTCCAATCAAGTTGAAAAAAACAAACATCTCAAAGATGATCAATGAAAACAGGATGCACCTGAGCTCAATTTAGAGTTTCATATTAAAGCGGCTGAAATACTTATTAAAGAAGGTATTTCTGTTTTTTGTTTTTAATAAATTCTGCAAAAACTTTTTTTGAAACTGTTCGCTTTCTCATTATGGGATATTGTGTGTAGATTGCTGAGGAAACATTATTTAATCCATTTTAGAATAAGGCTGTAATGTAACAAAATGTGGAAAAAATATTTCCGACTGCACTGTATAGCCTCATTATTGTAATTTTGTTACTTTATTTTTGTCATTTTCTTTACTCTATTTTATTTAGTAAATATTTTCTTAACTCTATTTTCTTAACTGCATCGTTGGTTAAGCATTTAACAGTAAGGTCTACACCTGTTGTTTTTTGGCGCATTTGATTTGATTATATACAGGGTCAGTCAGTTCCAGTACCATATTTACAATATTAATTTAAGTGTTATTTGTCACGTGCCAAATACTACAATACTGTCAAATGCTTACTTACCTACAAGCCCTTAACCAAAAATGCATCATTTTTTTTTAAGTAAGAAAATATTTGCTTTAAAAAATGTATTCAGGGTTTATCGCTACCAAGTCAATGTGCAGGGATACAGATTAGTTGAGGTAATCAAGGTAACATGTACTGTAGGTAGGGGTAAAGTGAATATCCATACAGTCGTGGACAAAAGTTTTGAGAATGACACAAATATTAATTTTTGTCAGATGTTACTATGGAATACTGAAGTATAATTACAAGCGTTTCATAACGGCTTTTATTGACAATTACATTAAGTTGATGCAAAGAGTCCGTATTTGCAGTGTTGACCCTTCTTTTTCAAGACCTCTGCAATCTGCCCTGGCATGCTGTCAATTAACTTCGGGGCCACATCCTGACTGATGGCAGCCCATTCTTGCATAATCAATGCTTTGAGTTTGTATGAATTTGTGGGTTTTTGTTTATCCACCCGCCTCTTGAGGATTGACCACAAGTTCTCAATGGGATTAAGGCTGGGGAGTTTCCTGGCCATGGACCCAAAATATTGATGTTTTGTTCCCTGAGCAACTTAGTTATCACTTTTGCCTTATGGCAAGGTGCTCCATCATGCTGGAAAAGGCATTGTTCGTCACCAAACTGTTCCTGGATGGTTGGGAGAAGTTGCTCTCTCAGGATGTGTTGGTACCATTCTTTATTCAAGGCTGTGTTCTTAGGCAAAATTGTGAGTGAGCCCACTCCCTTGGCTGGGGAGCAACCCCACACATGAATGGTCTCAGGATGCTTTACTGTTTGCATGACACAGGACTGACGCTCACCTTGTTTTCTCCGCACAAGCTTTTTTCCGGGTGCCCCAAACATTCATCAGAGAAAATGACTTTACCCCTGTCCTCGGCAGTCCAATCCCTGTACCTTTTGCAGAATATCAGTTTGTCCCTGATGTTTTTCCTGGAGAGGAGTGGCTTCTTTGCTGCCCTTCTTGACACCAGGCCATCCTCCAAAAGTCTTTGCCTCACTTTGTGTGCAGATTAGAGGTCGACCGATTTTATGATTTTTCAACGCCGATACCGATTATTGGAGGACCAAAAAAGGCCGATTCCGATTAATCGGCCGATAAAATAAATATATAAATAAATAAAAATATTAAAAAATATATATAAAAAAATATATATGTGTGTGTGTGTGTGTGTGTGTGTGTGTGTGTGTGTATATATATATAATAATGACAATTACAACAATACTGAATGAACACTTATTTTACCTTAATATAATACATCAATAAAATCAATTTAGCCTCAAGTAAATAATGAAACATGTTCAACTTGTAATTTGGTTTAAATAATGCAAAACAAAGTGTTGGAGAAGAAAGTAAAAGTGCAATATGTGCTGTGTAAGAAAGCTAACGTTTCAGTTCCTAGCTCAGAACATGAGAACATTTGAAAGCTGGTGGTTCCTTTAAACATGAGTCTTCAATATTCCCAGGTAAGAAGTTTTAGGTTGTAGTTATTATAAGAATTATATGACTATTTCCCTCTATACCATTTGCATTTCATTAACCTTTGACTATTGGATGTTCTTATAGGCACTTTAGTATTGCCAGTGAAACAGTATAGCTTCCGTCCCTCTAGTTAGTGCGCGCTAACTAGCTAAGAGCGCACAGCGAAGAGCTGCTATCAAAACGCACGAAAGTGCTGTTTGAATGAATGTTTACGCGCCTGCTTCTGCCTACCACCGCTCAGTCAGATACTTGTATGCTTGTATGCTCAGTCAGATTATATGCAACGCAGGACACGCTAGATAATATCTAGTAATATCATCAACAATGTGTCGTTAACTAGTAATTATGATTGATTGTTTTTTCTAAGATAAGTTTAATGCTAACTAGCAACTTACCTTGGCTTACTGCATTCGCGTAACAGGCAATCTCCTTGTGGAGTGCAATGAGAGAGAGGCAGGTTGTTATTGCGGTGGACTAGTTAACTGTAAGGTTGCAAGATTGGATCCCCCGAGCTGACAAGGTGAAAATCTGTCGTTCTGCCCCTGAACAAGGCTGTTAACCTCATAGTCCGACCAAACCCGTATGCGGTAGCGTAACTACAGCCTCAAGCTCATTAGCATAACGCAACGTTAGCGATTTCTAAAAATCGCAAATGAAATGAAATAAATATGCCTGTTCTCAAGCTTATCCTTTTCTCAACAATCCTGTCGTCTCAGATTTTCAAAATATGCTTTAGAACCAGAGAAAATCACTAATTTGTGTAAGAGTGGTGATAGCTAGCTTAGCATTAGCGTTAGCATTTAGCACGCAACATATTCACAAAAACCAGCCAAGGAATCAAATAAAATAATTTACCTTTGAAGAACTTCAGATGTTTCAATGAGGAGACTCTCAGTTACATAGCAGATGTCCAGTTTTTCCTGAAAGATTCTTGTGTAGGACACATCATTCCCTTTTGTTACTATGCATTTGGCTACCGAAACTAACCGAAAATTCAGTCACCTACATGTCGAACTTTTTTCCGAATTAACTCCATAATATCGACTGAAACATAGAAAACGTTGTTTGAATCAATCCTGAAGGTGGTTTGTCATATTTCTCTCCATTGAAAGCACCGTCCTTGTAGCCTGGTTTGTTCTGAGATTTGAATGGAAAAATACCGGGACCTGACTTTTGCGCACCAATTGCCACGCAGACACCAAGCGGGACACCTGGTAAATGTAGTCCATTATGGTCAATCTTCCAATGATATGCCTACAAATACGTCACAATGCTGCAGAGACCTTGGGGAAACAAGATAAAGTGTCCGTTCATTCCTGTCGCATTCACAGCCATATAAGGCGATCATGGAAAACGTAGCCTCAGAAATCCTATGCATTTCCTGGTCGGTCATACATCTTGGTTTTGCCCGAAGCATTTGTTCTAAGGGACTCACAGTGAAAATCTTTGCATTTCTGGAAACGTAAGACTGTCTTCTTTCCAAAACTATCAATTCCAAGCATATTCGAGCATCTTTTCGTGACAAAATATTGCGCTTAAAACGGGCACGTCTTTTTATCCAAAAATGAAATACTGCCCCTAGAGTCTTAAGAGGTTAACCCACCGTTCCTAGGCAGTCATTGAAAATAAGAATGTGTTCTTAACTGACTTGCCTAGGTAAATAAAGGTATAAAAAATAATAATCGGCAAATCGCCGCCCAAAAGTACCGATTTCCGATTGTTATGAAAACTTAAAATCGTCCCTTCCGATTAATCGTCGACCTCTAGTGCAGATGCACTCACACCTGCCTGCTGCCATTCCTGAGCAACCTCTGTACTAGTGGTGCCCCGATCCCGCAGCTGAAACAACTGCAGGCGATGGTCCTGCCGCTTGCTGGACTTTCTTGGGCGCCCTGAAGCCTTCTTCACAACAATTGAACCACTCTCCTTGAAGTTCTTGATGATTTGAAAAATGGTTGATTTAGGTGCAATGTTACTGGCAGCAATATCCTTGCCTGTGAAGCCCTTTTTGAGCAAAGCAATGATGATGACACTTGTTTCCTTGCAGGTAACCATGGTTGACAGAGGAAGAACAATGATTCCAAGCACCACCCTCCTTTTGAAGCTTCCAGTCTGTTATTTGAACTCAATCAGCATGACAGAGTGAACTCCAGCCTTGTCCTCGTCAACACTCACACTTGTGTTAACGAGAGAATCACTGACATGATGTCAGCTGGTCCTTTTGTGGCAGGGCTGTAATGCAGTGGACATGTTTTTGGGGGATTCAGTTCATTTGCATGGCAAAGAGGGACTTTGCAATGAATTGCAATTAATCTGATCACTCTTCATAACATTCTGGAGTATATGCAAATTGCCATCATGCAAACTGAGGCAGCAGACTTTGAAAATTAGTATTTGTATCATTCTCAGAACTTTTGGCTACAACTGTAGATCATAAACGGCGAGTAGCAGCGGCGTGCCGAGCAGTTGCCATACCAAGCGGTGATGCAACCAGTCGATGGTGCAGCTGTAGAACTTTTTCAGGATCTGAGGACCCATGCCCATGCCCTCTTCACGACTGTACTTGGTGTGTTTGGACCATAATAGTTTGTTAGTGATATGGACGCCAAGGACTTTGGAGCTCTCTACAATATGCAGGGATATTGGACTGGATGCTGGAGTGATGCTGGAGTGATACTGGAGTGATACTGGAGTGATACTGGAGTGATACTGGAGTGATAGTGGTGGGTAAGGTGACTAGTTATCCGGATATATGGTGTATGATAAACAGAGTAGTAGCAGCAGCATGTATGTGCGTGTGTGTCGTCAGTGTAAAGGTGTGTGTGTGTGTGTGTGTGAGTGAGTGAGCAAATGATGGAGTGAGTGTTGGTGTGTAGGGCCCTATGAGTGTGTTTTTACACAAATCAACTGTACTAGTTGTTCAGGCTCTGGTCTTGTCCCGCCTTGATTGCTGCACTTGAACATATTACTAGACAGTAAAGATGGATGCAGCTGGCTCAAAACAGAACAGCACATCTTTCCCTCAACTTCACACACAGAACTAACATCAAGAACATGCATGCCAGCTTTTCCTGGTTGAGGGTTTACGAGAGATGAACTGATTCCCTTCTAGTTTTTGAGAACTATTACTGTGATGAAAATTCCAGATTGTCTGCATAATCAGATAACATACAGCTCAGACACCCATACATACCCCACAAGACATGCCACCAGGGGTCTCTTCACAGCCTCCATGTCCAAAACAAATTCACGGGAATGCACAGTATTTTTAAACAGACATTTTTATTAACGATCACATAAAGAACATGTACCATGCATACACTACTTATCTTTACTGTCTTTACTAAGGAGCGTAGTTAGTCACATGTTAAGGGTACATTTTGGCTGTATAGAGCAACTATTTCAAGAGTTTGAATAAGTATACAATTTTGATTAAGCCACTCAAAACAACAGATAAACAAAAATCCCATGAATTACAGAATAAGACACATACGATATGTCAAACTCTGACCAAACACTTTCATACCTATGCTGTCTGTTACAAGATTGAAGTAATTCTCTCCACGTCAGCAAGTTCCTCGCATAGACCAAACCACACATCTTTGGAGGGTGCATGTTCATTTTTCCAGCATTTTGTTACATTTCCTTGCTGCTGCTTAAAGATGATCTATCAATTTAAAATCAAATTTTATTTGTCACATACACATGATTAGTAGATGTTAATGCGAGTGTAGCGAACTACTTGTGCTTCTAGTTCCGACCATGCAGTAATATCTAACCTAACGTTGCCTGCAGTGAAGGAGAGCCCGCAAGTTTTGGTAGCGGGCCGTGTCAGTGGCACTGTATTGTCCTCAAAGCGAGCAAATAAGTTGTTTAGTTTGTCTGGGAGCAAGACATCGTGGTCTGCGACGCGGCTGGTTTTCCTTTTGTAGTCCGTGATTGACTGTAGACCCTGCCACATACCTCTCGTGTCTGAGCCATTGAATTGCGACCCTACTTTGTCTCTATACTGACGCTTAGCTTGTTTGATCGCCTTGCGGAGGGAATAGCTACACTCTTTGTATTTGGTCATGTTTCCGGTCACCTTGCCCTGATTAAAAGCAGTGGTTCGCGCTTTCAGTTTTGCGAGGAATGCTGCCACCCATCCACGGTTTCTGGTTGGGGAATGTTTTAATAGACGCTGTGGTTACAACATCACCGATGCACTTGCTAATGAACTGGGGCGGCAGGGTAGCCTAGTGGTTAGAGCGTTGGACTAGCAGCCGAAAGGTTGCAAGATCAAATCCCCGAGCTGACAAGGTACAAATCTGTCATTCTGCCCCTGAACAGGCAGTTAACCCACTGTTCCTAGGCCGTTATTGAAAATAAGAATTTGTTCTTAACTGACTTGCCTAGTTAAATAAAGGTAAAATAAAACGCTATACGGAACAGTCCATGTTATCGAAGCAATCTTGAAGCGTGGAATCCGATTGGTCGGACCAGCGTTGAACAGATCTGAGCACGGGCGCTTCCTGTTTTAGTTTCTATCTATAGGCTGGGAGCAACAAAATGGATTCGTTATCAGATTTTCTGAAAGGAGGGTGGGGGAGGGCTTTTTATGCATTGCGTAAGTTAGAATAACAATGATCCAGGGTTTTGCCAGCCCGGGTCGCATATTCGATATGCTGAGAAAATTTAGGGAGCCTTGTTTTCAGATTAGCCTTGTTAAAATCCCCAGCTACAATAAATGCAGCCTTAGGATATGTGGTTTCCAGTTTACATAGTCAGATGAAGTCCTTTCAGGGCCATCGATGTGTCTGCTTGGGGGGGATATACACGACTGTGATTATGATCGAAGAGAATTCTCTTGGTAGATAATGCGGTCGGCATTTGACTGTAAGGAATTCTAGGTCAGGTGAACAAAAGGACTTGAGTTCCTGTATGTTGTTATGATCACACCACGTCTCGTTAATCATAAGGCATACGCCCCCACCCTTCTTACCAGAGAGATGTTTGTTTCTGTCGGCGCGATGCGTGAAGAAACCAGGTGGCTCTACCGACTCTGACGTATCCCGAGTGAGCCATGTTTCCATGAAACAAAGAACGTTACAATCTCTGTCTCTCTGGAAGACAACCCTTGCTCGGATTTCGTCTACCTTGTTGTGAAGAGACTGGACATTGGCGAGTAGTATGCTCGGGAGTGGTGCGCGATGTGCCCGTCTACGGAGCCTGACCAGAAGACCGCTCCATCTGCCCCTTCTTCGGCGCTGTTGTTTTGGGTTGCCGGCTGGGATCCGATCTATTGTCCTGGGTGGTGGAACAAACAAAGGATCCGCTTCGGGAAAGTCCTATTCCTGCTCGTAATGTTGGTGAGTTGACGTTGCTCTTATATCCAATAGTTCCTCCCGACTGTATGTAATAAAACCTAAGATTTCCTGGGGTAACAATGTAAGAAATAACTAAAAAAAAACGAAATACTGCATAGTTTCCTAGGAACGCGAAGCGAGATGGCCATCTCTGTCAGCGCCAGAAGTAAGTGGAGAGGATTGGAGTGTATCCACAGGAACAATACCTAGGAGGAGATGACCTGGGTCTGGTTGAATAATAATACCTGTGATGTCCTGAATAACATGGAGAATTTCAGACTAAAATGACTGGATTTTCCGACATTGCAAAATATGTGATAAAGTACCTATTTGTCCACACTCCCTCATACACATAGGAAATATTCATATTTTCATTTTATTAAGTTTATCAGGGATCATAAAAAAACAATGTAGTACTTTGAATTGAAACTCCTTTGTTCAGTTACATGTAGTGGCTTTATATAGTGTTTTGGCAATGCACAGTATTACATAAAACAAATGGATAAAACAACAGCTCATGGCAAAGTAGGGACTGTGAAATTACACACACACACACACACAAAGGCCCACTCTATCACACTATAACACTCACAATCTACACACACTATTCTTTAGTTGTATTTGTTATATATCGTTGTATTTAAAGTGTGTGTGTGAACTTGTCTAAGTGTTTTGTAACTTTTTGTGTCATCTGTTTTTGTGTGGACCCCAGGAAGCTGGAATAGCTGCTACTTCGGCAAAATAGGGAGCCGAATAAACCAATAATGTCATCATGGCGGTGTGAGCAGAGTGTGTTTGAGAGAGCGTGAAAGAATGCATTGGTAGCACTGAAGTGACTCAGGAGGTGTCCAGTGGGGAAGCTTAGCCAGACACGAACTGTTGAAGCATGTCGCGCAGCCCTCTGCTAGTTCTTAAAGTTTCGCATCATGTTCCCAATTGTTTACTTTTGGGTAGGAGCAAGGGCTCTATTTGGAACGGAACATGCAGTTAAAATCAGAAGTTTTACAAACACTTAGGTTGGAGTCATTAACTGGTTTTTCAACCACTCCACAAATTCCTTGTTAACATACTATAGTTTTGGCAAGCCGTTTAGGATATCTACTTTGTGCATGACACAAGTAATTTTTCCAACAATTGTTTACAGAGAAATTATTTCACTTATAATTCAGTGTATCACAATTCTAGTGGGTCAGAGGTTTACACGCACTAAGCTGACTGTGCCTTTTAAACAGCTTGGAATATTCCAGAAAATTATGTCATGGCTTTAGAAGCTTCTGATAGGCTAATTGACATCATTTGAGTCAATTGGAGGTGTACCTGTGGATGCATTTCAAGGCCTACCTTCAAACTCAGTGCCTCTTTGCTTGACATAATGGGAAAATCAAAAGAAATCAGCCAAGACCTCAGAAAAAAAAATTGTAGACCTCCCACAAGTCTGGTTCATCCTTGGGAGCAATTTCCAAACACCTGAAGGTACCGTGTTCATCTGTACAAACAATAGTACGCAAGTATAAACACCATGGGACCACGCAGCCGTCATACCGCTCAGGAAGGAGACGTGTTCAGTCTCCTAGAGATGAACGTACTTTGGTGCGAAAAGTGCAAATCAATCACAGAACAGCAGCAAAGGACCGTGTGAAGATGCTGGAGGAAACAGGTACAAAAGTATCTATATCACAGTAAAACAAGTTATATATCGACATAATCTGAAAGGCCGCTCAGCAAGGAAGAAGTCACTGCTCAAAAACCGCCATTAAAATGCCAGACTACAGTTTGCAACTGCACATGGGGACAAAGATTGTACTTTTTGAGAAATGTCCTCTGGTCTGATGAAACAAAAATGGAACTGTTTGGCCATAATGACCATTGTTATGTTTGGAGGATAAAGGAGGAGGCTTGCAAGCCGAAGAACACCATCCCATCCGTGAAGCACGGGGGTGGCAGCATCATGTTGTGGCGGTGCTTTGCTGCAGGAGGGACTGGTGCACTTCACAAAATAGATGTCATCATGAGGTAGGAAAAATATGTGGATATATTGAAGCAACATCTCAAGACATCAGTCAGGAAGTTAAAGCCTGGTCGTAAATGGGTCTTCCAATTGGAGAATGACCCCAAGCATACTTCCAAAGTTGTGGCAAAATGGCTTAAGGACAACAAAGTCAAGGTATTGGAGTGGCTTGCACAATGTTCTGACCTCAATCCTATAGAAAATTTGTGGGCAGAACTGAAAAAGCATGTGCGAGCAAGGAGGCCTAGAAACCTGACAGTTACACCAGCTCTGAAAGGAGGAATGGGCCAATATTCACCCAACTTATTGTGGGAGGGTTGTGGAAGGCTACTTGAAACGTTTGACCCAAGTTAAACATTTTTGTAGGCAATGCTACCAAATACTAATTGAGTGTATGTAAACTTCTGACCCACTGGGAATGTGATGAAAGAAATAAAAGCTGAAATTAATCATTCTCTCTACTATTATTCTGACATTTCACATTCTTAAAATAAAGTGGTGATCCTAACTGACCTAAGACACGTAATTCTTACTAGGATTTAATGTCAGGAATTGTGATAAACTGAGTTTAATGTATTTGGCTAAGGTGTATGTAATTTTCCGACTTAAACTGTATGTCCTTGAGTGTTGGCATGCATTAGCGTTAAGCTAAGCAAAGAATTGTAATAAGCCTGTCACATAAAGGTTTGCTAGCTAATATGCTAAGCCTTAACCCGCTAGAGCACATCGAGGCATGCTAACATGAAGCTCCGCTAGATCACAGATGTGCAGGAAAGATTAGCATGCTAAGCTAAACGAATGCTAAGCTAAACTTTGGAGTGGACACAGAGGCACTTGTCTCCCTCTGGCAAGCATTCCTACCCGAGCCGATTGAGTTTTGAGATGTAATCACCCCATTCGTCAGGGTGTATAAATACACTGTGTGTTGGATGGGTATGTTCAGTGAGGTGAGGGTTGTCTTACAAGTACTTTTAGAGTTATTGGATGGACTAGAGTTGCAGGAAAGAACATGCTTGAGCACAGGGCCTGTCAGTGTTTTGTTTTGGTGGTAGTAGTAGTAGTGGTGGACAAGGTTTTTTTTTCTTCTTGGTCAAGTCATGTTTCTGATATAGTGTATTTGCAGAAGTAAATGTGGTATAGCATTAGGGCATGTAGTGTTAATAGCAGCAGTAGTGGTTTTAGTTTGCTCCTAAGTTGAGTGTTGGTTCACTGTGTGTAGTTTGAGGCTTTGCTGTCACGCTGTAGTAGACCGCTCTTGGAGTCAAAAGTGTGTGTGTGTGGACCAGCCAGTGGGCACAAAGCGAGCAGTGTGTGCACCTCAGGCACTGAAATGTACGCGGCGGACAACAGGCGGCCTCAGTCCTTCTCAATAGGAGCTGCCCTTCTTATTGTACCTCACACACAATGCGCTTTTTTTCCTCTCTCTCTCCCCCCCCTCTTCTCTCTCTCTCGCTCTCTCTATGCCCATATATGGGCTGTGTGTCTGATGAAAGGATGAGAAGTCTGCTTTGATTGGTTGGTGCCTCTGGCATGGCTTCTTATTGTGCATCTGGATGAGACGATAGAAACACACTATCAGGCCACGGCTGCACTTTTATTGACATTGACTCAACTTTGATTTCTCTGAAAGGAACCGTCCCAGAAGGTAGAATAACACCAGATCAAGAGTAGTTTTAACACTACTGAAAGGCGAACTCTGGGGCTTTCCTAATTGAGAGACAGGTGGGTGGGAGGTGGAGGAAGGAATGGTGTGGAGGTGGGCGAGGTTCAGGGTGTTTCCTTCGAAAGGCTGCTCACATGACCACCACACAACAACAGGACCACATGACTACCACATGACTTCCCCAATGGTAACCATGGTTACGCTCCTCGGCCCAAGGCTTGGGCCTGGTGGGGGTTGATCTGATGCTCTTCCACCCTACCCCTCCCTTCTCCCCAAACCTCTCCACTGCCTCCTTATGCATGGCGTTATTCAATCTAAACCACATTGAGGAAAAGGCAGTAACAGTAACTTGCACTTGAGATTCCTTTTTAGTTTCAAACTGTAAATATGTTGTTTTTGTCTTATCCTGAAGTCAACATTAATATGATTGAATAGGGCCCTTATCTACTCTAAATATGCCTAAAGACATGTTCTTATGTTGAAAGACTGGCTACTTTGCTAGTCATTCACTAAATTAATAAGATCGTTCATCCTAGTGGCATGTTTTTATTAAAGTCACTTGTTTATGTTTACATGATGTGAACACCATAGATGGTACTAAACACATCTAATATATGTCTGGTGTGTGTGTGACTGTTGATCCAGTTGTCCTCTCGTCCCCCCTGTTTTAAAGCCCTGGGGTAGCTCCTTGTTAACAGACAGTGAATGTATGGCATTGTCTGGTATGGAAACATTTAGAGTGATGTTATTCATTAGATGGCCAGACATCATATGACTGGCTAATACAGCATAAACAGACTGATGTACTGTACAGATATTTACTGTATGTTCGAGCTGTCCTGGCTGTTGAGAGACAGGGGTACATATCTGGAGGGATATGGTAGTGGATTATGTCTTTGTTGATTACACTAATTGATCCATTAGCAATGAATGTGATTGATAGTCTAGTTTTCCTCTGTAGATGATTAGAAGGACATGGTGATTTTCGGTTGGTGGTGTTGATGACCACTGAGACATGAGGCCTTACACTGGATGGACCTGTGTGACCTTGTAACATAGTATTCTAACACCCTTTTTTCTCTTTTCCTTCAGCTTCCTCTCTCTCTCGGGCTGGACTGTGGTGCATCTGCGTCTGCACGCCCCCCCCTCCCCCCTCGCCCTCCAGCCATGGCCTCGCGAGTAGGGCTGCGTCTGCAGGTAAACATATGTTGGACTAATTGATTGACGTGTTGCCTGACTGACTGACGTGTTGCCTGACTGACTGACGTGTTGTCTGACTGACTGACGTGTTGCCTGACTGACTGACGTGTTGCCTGACTGACTGACGTGTTGCCTGACTGACTGACGTGTTGCCTGACTGACTGACGCGTTGCCTGACTGACTGACGCGTTGCCTGACTGACTGACGCGTTGCCTGACTGACTGACGCGTTGCCTGACTGACTGACGCGTTGCCTGACTGACTGACGCGTTGCCTGACTGACTGACGCGTTGCCTGACGGACTGACGCGTTGCCTGACGGACTGACGCGTTGCCTGACGGACTGACGCGTTGCCTGACGGACTGACGCGTTGCCTGACGGACTGACGCGTTGCGCTGACCGACGTACTGACGGACGCGCTGACCGACGTACTGACGGACGTACCGACTGACTGGCATGTTGCCTGACTGACGTACCGACTGACTGGCATGTTGCCTGACTGATGTACCGACTGACTGGCATGTTGCCTGACTGATGTACCGACTGACTGACGTACCAACTCGCGTGTTGACTGACTGGCTGATGTTGATGGACGTGTTGATGGACGTGTTGATGGACGTGTTGACTGACTGGCGGACGTGTTGACTGACTGGCGGACGTGTTGACTGACTGGCGGACGTGTTGACTGACTGGCGGACGTGTTGACTGACTGGCGGACGTGTTGACTGACTGATGTACTGACTGACTGGTTGATGTTGGTGGATGCGTTGACTGACGGACGGACGGATGTGTTTATTGACGGACGGATGTGTTGACGGACGGATGGACTGACGGACTGATTCATGTACTGACTGACTGATGTATGTATTGTCAGCTAATGCGAGACCAGCTGCAGCAGGAGGAGCAGCGGGAGCGGCAACAGCAGCAGAATGCGGCGCTGCAGTACATTCAACAGCAGAGTATGTCTGTCCCTGCTCCCAGCCCTGCCATCAACGCTCCACAACACTACCAGAGCATGCAGGTTCCTGTTGAGGTGCTCAAGGTAAGACATAGAGTAGATGTGTTTTTGTCCTCTGGGATCGTGCACATTCAATCAACACCCACATCAGAGGGTGGAGGGAGGAAGGGTCAAGGGGAGGGAAGGAAGGGTCAAGGGGAGGGAAGGAAGGGTCAAGGGGAGGGAAGGAAGGGTCAAGGGGAGGGAAGGAAGGGTCAAGGGGAGGGAAGGAAGGGTCAAGGGGAGGGAAGGAAGGGTCAAGGGGAGGGAAGGAAGGGTCAAGGGGAGGGAAGGAAGGGTCAAGGGTCAAGGGGGAGGGAAGGAAGGGTCAAGGGGAGGGAAGGAAGGGTCAAGGGGGAGGGAAGGAAGGGTCAAGGGGGAGGGAAGGAAGGGTCAAGGGGAGGGAAGGAAGGGTCAAGGGGAGGGAAGGAAGGGTCAAGGGGAGGGAAGGAAGGGTCAAGGGGATGGAGGGAAGGAAGGGTCAAGGGGAGGGAAGGAAGGGTCAAGGGGATGGAGGAAGGAAGGGTCAAGGGGATGGAGGGAAGGAAGGGTCAAGGGGATGGAGGGAAGGAAGGGTCAAGGGGAGGGAAGGAAGGGTCAAGGGGAGGGAAGGGTCAAGGGGAGGGAAGGAAGGGTCAAGGGGAGGGAAGGAAGGGTATGGGCGGAAAAACTTAAGGAAGGTTTAGTTTGCGCTGTGCTGCTGCTGCAGATCAAACACCCACCCACATCCCCAATACCCACCCACATCCCAAACCTACCCACCCACATCTCAAACACCTACCCACCCACATCTCAAACACCTACCCACCCACATCTCAAACACCTACCCACCCACATCTCAAACACCAACCCACCCACATCTCAAACACCTACCCACCCACATCTCAAACACCAACCCACCCACATCCCCAATACCCACCCACATCCCCAATACCCATCCACATCCCCAATACCCACCCACATCCCCAATACCCACCCACATCTCAAACACCTACCCACCCACATCTCAAACACCTACCCACCCACATCTCAAACACCAACCCACCCACATCCCCAATACCCACCCATATCTCAAACACCAACCCACCCAAATACAGCTCTCCTAGCCCCGGCCTGGTCTACTGTAGTGGTCCTAACCTACTGATTAGCTTGAGATACAGGCACATAACTCTGACTTTCACCTAAATTGTGCAATGATGTCAATAGGAGATTTGGGAAAACATTTTGGGTACATGTGCCAGTCTTAAATTAGGATTCACGTTTAAATTCATTAGAAGTGCACTGTGCCAAGAGGGGAGATGGGATAGAGAACGGAAAATGGAAGATAGGGGATATGTGAAAAAGAGAATTTATTATTATATTTTACAAATTTGACCTTTATTTAACTAGGCAAGTCAGTTAAGGACAAATTCTTATTTTCAATGATGGCCTAGGAACAGTGTGTTAACTACCTTGTTCAGGGGCAGAACGACAGATTTGTACCTTGTCAGCTGGGGATTTGAACTTGCAACCTTTCGGTTACTAGTCCAACGCTCTAACCACTAGGCTACCCTGCCGCCACAAAGGGGAATGGGGATTTGTGAAAAAGAAAATGTACATGAGTTCATAGAGAATGGGGAGATTTAGGGGATAGAAAAATGGAGAGCGAAAGAGGGGAGAGGTTCAGGCAGAGCAAGAGAGGGGGATTTAGGAGTAGGGGTAATCCACTCACGTGTTGCTGAGGGTCAGCCAGCCAGCCAGCCTCACTGAGCACCTCCTGGGAGGAGTGGAGGTGGTCAGGACTGGATCAGTGCTGCTAGCTGGACTGTACTGGAGAGAGGTCGATTCAGCAAAGGAGAGAAGAAAAGAGGGAAATAGAGAGAGAAAGATAAAAATGCGGTGGAACAGCAACAAGGTAGGGTGCTGGAGAATCAGTCTTCATCATGGTGTGTGTGTGTGTGTGTGTGTGTGTGTGTGGAGAGATGACAGACAGGAGAGGAAGATACTGTATGTCAGAGGCAAGGAGATAAAGGTTTGCTGACATTTTGCCTGATTCCACAGATACCTGTGAATGTTCTTATCTGTGTGAGTGTGTGGAGTGTACATACGGGTCTGTCTCTCTGTCATTGTCTCTCTGTCACTGTCTCTCTGTTTCTGTCTGTGTAGTGGCTTCATACTGTATAAGTGTGTGTGTAAATGTAAGGAGAGGCAAAGCTGGGTGTTTAAAACTATGCATCAGTGTTGAAATGAATTTCTTCCAAGTAGTGAGCAATGCTCCACTCTATATCTCCACCTCTGTACTGTTGACAAGTGTTGGTTGAAGACAGTCTACTTGTCATTCCTTTCAATTAGTGCATGTGGAGTTAATGTGTTCTGACAGAGTGAGAAATTTGGTATGTCAATAGTTGCTGTTACTGTCTAGTCCATGTGGGCCCATGGCAACGTGTCACTGACACTCTTTAAGCTGACAGTTCAACTGTCAAAAAACACACCCACACTTACTCATGGACACACACACACACACAAATAGGCACGCACTAATCGTTCAGTACCGTAGCTTATTAACGTCCGTAAATAGGTCTACTTCAACTGACCAAAATATCAGAGGCCCATTTTGATATAATCTAGAGGGGTGTACTACAAAGCAGGATCAATGACTTATCCAGCTAACTTTGATAAGCAACCAGAAATAGCTATTGATTTTCTGGTTAATTAAGAAAGCTAAACTGTGTTTTTGGTCAATTAGGCCATGCCCATTTTAAGCTTATCTTTCCCAAAAATTCAAAGTGTAGTATACCCCTGTGGTGTGTTATACAATCTGACGTGAGTGTGTGTGTGTGTGTGTGTGGGGTCATCTCTTAGAGTAGTAGGAGCGTAAGGAATTGCTGATCTCTGCTCTTTGATGTGAAAGAATGAGGCCAAGCCATAACAGCCCCCCTGACCTATTCTCTACACTACCCCTACACCCTGGTCAGGCCTGGGGACTTACTATAGGCTTTACTATGGGCTCTACTGTAGGATTACAGGAACAGTGTTGTGGTTCCATGAACACCATAGGCCTACTGTTGTAGGTCATACCCAATGGACAACCAGCACACAATGTTGAATGAAGCTGTTGACATGTTTAAAAGAGAATTCACTAATGTATGCCTAAAATGATGAGCAGTTTGATGTGAACTGCGTGATTAACCCTTGGTATGCTGTGTTACCTGTGTGTGTTCAGGTCCAGACTCACTTGGAGAACCCAACAGACTACCACATCCGCCAGTCCCAGAGACAACAGGTGAAGGAGTACCTCTCCACCACCTACGCCACCAAGCAGGTACCTCGCTGTCTGTGCCTGTCTTTCTTTCTTTCTCTGTCTGTCTGTCTGCCTCTTTCCCTTCCTCTCTCTATCTTCAACACACACACACACACACACACACACACACACACACACACTCTTTCTCTCTCTCCTCCTCTCTGTGCAGACGGTGCATGCAGTAACAGGTGTGGTGCAGCCCTCCCCTCCCCCTCCCCACCACTCCCCCCGGCTCCGTACGGAGCAGCTCATCACAGGAAACAGCGCCCCCAATAGCCCCATGGCCATGCTCAACATCGGCTCCAGCCACGAGAACGAGGTACACGAGGTACTTATACACACACGTGCACATATACAATTCATACGTGCGCACAGATGCAGTTCATTCTACCGCAGTCCTGGATTATACCTACCTACTGGTCGTCACTAGTTACCATAGCTGCAAAGTCATAAAGCCTGCCTATTTCTACAATTGTTCTTCTTAAAATGTGATTCTAACCTTAACCATCAAATGAACCACACCGCTATCCTTATGCCTAATCCTAGCCTTACATTAAGACCCCCAAAAATGTTAGATTACATTAATTTCTATGATATAGCCAATTTTAACATTGTGGTTGTGGTAACTAGTGGAAACACTAACAGATGACGCTAACCTTACTGCTGTCCTAAACCCACTCAGCAAAAATGGTATTAATACTGTTTTAGGGTCTCCGTTGTGTACCTCTCCTCCATGTTCTCAGTTTTCAGTACATACTTCATGTCCCACTTCTCATCAATTTGATGGATTGTTGCAGTGATCTATGACAGAATGTTCATAGATGTCCAACAAGTCTGATTCTAGATATGCCATTAGGGTATTGAAGCCAACATCCTTTACCATTGACGATGGCTGCAAATCAACTGCAATCATTTCTGTAATCAGTGATTTTCTCACTCTCTCTTATCGCACTGTTGTCAGCAACAGGTGCACCTGTACTGCCAGTGTAGCTCAAATCCACCTCGCATAAGATATTGGTTTAATTTGTATTTGAACCTTGATGTTGATGATGATGATGATGATCGTGCCTGTTAGTGGTAGTTTTGTGTTAACTAGATCATTTTTGTCAAATGTGATGTAAAAAAAAATATATATGTAGGTTAGGGATTTTTATCTAAACGTTAACGATCTCGATGTCATTTAAACGTTCACACCCCTATTGTGAGTTGGAATGGGTGGACGGGTGTAATACCAGTCGTGGATTTTTATTTTATTTTTGTTTTTTAACCATATCCCAAACCTTAACCCTTACCTTGCCTATTCATAATGAGTGCCTAAACTCAACCCTTAACTTTGAAATTTGACGTTTGGAGAAAATGAACGAAACGGAGGAACAAAAACACTTCCAAATTTGATGTTTGGAGAACGTGGATGAATGTCTAATTCTGCAATGAGACTGAGAGCTTGTTGCATACACAGTGATCTTCAACGATCCTGGAGAGCTACTGAATTGGAGACCGTTGGCATAAAAACAGTCCATAAACACACAAAAAGCTGATTGTGGACTACAGGAAAAGGCGGGCCGAACAGGCCCCCATTAACATCGACGGGGCTGTAGTGGAGCAGGTCGAGAGTTTCAAGGTCCTTGGTGTCCACATCACCAACGAAATATCATGGTCCAAACATACCAAGACAGTCGTGAAGAGGGCACGACAAAACCTTTTGCCCCTCAGGAGACTGAAAAGATTTGGCATGGTTGCCCAGATCCTCAAAAGGTTCTACAGCTGCACCATCGAGAGCATCCTGTTGCATCACCACCTGGTACGGCAACTGCTCGGCATCTGACCGTAAGGAGCTACAGAGGGTAGTACCCCAGTACATCAGTACATCTCTGGGGCCAAGCTTCCTGACATCCAGGACCTATATAATAGGTGGTGTCAGAGGAAAGCCCATAAATTGTCAGAGACTCCAGCCACCCAAGTCATAGACTGTTTTCTCTGCTACCGCACGGCAAGCTGTACCGGAGGCTCCTCAACAGCTTCGACCCCCAAGCCATTAGACTGCTGAACAATTCATAAAAATCCCCCCCCCCCCGTACACTGCTGCTACTCGCTGTTTGTTTGTCACCTATGCATAGTCACTTCGCCCCCACCTACGTGTACAGATGACCCCAACTAGGCTGTACCCCTGCACACTGACTCGGTACCGGTGCCCCCTGTATATAGCTTCATTATTCTTATTGTGTTACTTTTTATTTTAGCCTACTTGGTAAATATTTTCTTCTTCTTGAACTGTATTGTTGGTTAAGGGCTTGTAAGTAAGCATTTGACGGCAAAGTCTACACTTGTTGTATTTGGCGCATGTGGCAAATAAAGTTAGATTTTACACACAAAAAGACTTGCACACAATTACATCGCGGATATACTCTTGCACACTCAACACAAACGTGTTTGAAAACGCTCTTGTACCAAAGGTCACGTCTAGACTAACAGAAAAACCCGTCTCAGCTGTGATAATCTGAGAAAGTGTTGTACTGTAATTCACTGTGTTTCTGAGGGCCTTTGACCTGATGTCAACAAGACATGTCATAAAGCATGTACACATTCCCTTGGTCCATAAATCCTAGAAATGTGTGGGATTTGACATCTATAACCCTGCAATATCTCCTATTCAACTTTGATTACCAGCCTGTATATAGATATGGTTTAGAGATTACGTTATGTTCTTCAGTTTATGGAGGCATCATCACTTTATTGCACCTTGTTATGAGGGAGCTGGGTCTGAGCCATTGTCACCTCTAAAATCTCTGCTTTTTGTGTGCGTGTATGAAGACTGGCTATTGATCTCGGTGGCATCCACAGACTCATGGCCAGCTCTATAAAGGTGTCACCCAAAGGTCGCTGTGTTAGCTAACTGAGACTAACTTGCTCTGATTGTCATTGCACTTTAAATGCTCCATTATGGCCTTGGTAAAGTAATTAGAGTTTAACGAATGACAGGGGATAGCAGACACTGCAAGGCCCTTTGAACCCCACAGACTTTGGTACACGCACACACATGCAGTTTAACTTCACCAGCATCTTCTACAGACCTGAGCAGACCACCAACTGCAGAGTTCAGAAGTGCATCCCACAACTTCAAGAGACAAACAACAGAACCGTTAGTTAACCTTAACCTCCGATCAGTTAGCAGAACAGTTAACCAACACTGCTGAGCCGAAAGGCTCTAGTCCTCTGTGACGATGTGGATTTATGCACACGGTCTAATCTGCCATTAGGCCCTATATTAAAATAGCGTGCTATTTCTCTTATGCATTTTGCTATTTCCTTCTAGAAAAATGATACTGCACACGACTATATTATTATTCAGCTCCTTTGTAAGCAGGAAGCTACTGTTTATAGTTCATGCCCAGTTCGGGAGGGACATTTTTGTATGGAAAGTTATTTTCGTGTAACTGGTTCGACACATTGCGGTTATTTTCCTGTCTCTAACCTTCCAGAGTGAAACGATGTTTCTGTGCACAGAATCATCGTAACACTCACGAGTTAGAGACTCTGTTTCATTCTGTTAATGCATTCCTTTGTTCATACTTCCCACATTGTGTCGGAGCTCCTTGTGTCCTGTCTGTGGCAGGAGCGTGCACTCCTTGGTGCACCACTATATGTTACTGGGTTGCCGTCATTCGCCGGTTCCATTCATGTAAGAATTACTGTTTAACAGGGTGTACATGAATGTGGTCACATCTGTTTTAGACAGGATGTATGTAATGGGGTCATTATGAGTAAGCCAGTAACATTTGTGTACCAGTTATGTGATTACTTGTCATTGGACATGGATATGTCTCAGGGAGGGGCTTAGAGGATAGAAGTGCCTGTTTTGGTATTTCTGGGTAGTTTGGGTTTGGTGACAGTGGGGAGGCTGCTTGAGCCTGGTTACCCCCAACCTGTAATAGCTATGGAAGCTACAGTGTAAGCCTGTTTTAGGCTTAGTGCAGTTTATTTTGTTTGACAAGTAAGTCTATTGTCTATCTTGTAAATATTAATCGTCAGCTATCAGTGTTGGACACTAAAAATAAATATGGACACCTTTGCAACAGAACCTTCTGCCGCCTCCTGAATATCTGCCCTTAAGACCGCATCTCTACGTTACCTATTTCACATCCTGTTAGAGAGAAACATAGCCCATTACGTACTGTATGTTGCAGTCCAACCAAGGTGTAATATTGTAGGTTGAAGGATAAGCTTATTGTGTTCAATGAAAGTTCAATAAAAAGTTAATGATAAGTGTTTTGTACAAGTCATCATATTACCACTTTATTTGGATAGTCTGTAGTGCATCTTCAGATGGACTATCTACTAACCCTAACCTTATCCTAACCCTAAACTTAACCCTTACCCTAACCCTTATTCTTAACCTAACCTTGGATAAGCAAGTAGTTGCTTATCCACAGATAGTTTGTTGATAGTATGACCATTTGAAGTGCATCTACAGATTGAAAGTCGGGACTATCCAAATGAAGTGTGACCGTTGTCATAATTCATTTTAACCAAAGATTATGGATATACTGACAAGATATACAGGTCTCTCCGCCCTAAACAATGAGAGTTGTGGTGCACAAAGTGGCACGTGGGGCTGTCTAGTATCCACCAACCCAAAGAAAGGATAGGAGGAAGCATCTCATTATTGTAATCCTTTTTTGAATATTCAATGAGAGTTGTTGACGGCAACTTTCAGAAAAAACACTTCATATTGGCGTTGTCTCGAGATGGCGGTTGCCTGTATTCAATGGAGAGAGATGGTATGCTACTTGCCTCATGCCATGAATATGCATAGCCATCTCCAGACAACTCCAATATTACCTGTTTTTTCTCAAAGTTGACGGGATGACACGTCCTACTTGTATCAGTACGCTCGTAACAACTTAAGCATTACGAAACTTCTATTAGATAAAAATGTCTGAATGAACCTCACGTAGCAAATAATCCATTAAGTTCTTTGTTGACCAAATTCGACATTCTCTCATTGACCCCCATACAAAAACTCCTTGCATGGTGGGTGAAACAAACAAAAAAACGCCACCTGCTGGACGGAATCCGATTTTCAGCCGAGTTGATCCTCTCACTTCCTATTCCTGTCTGTTCGAACACATTTTCCAGAGAGCTGTTTCACACTTCAGTGTTAATGCATTCCATATTATATAGGAAACTCACTTTATCCACCACCAATGTATAGCACCTACAGTATCTGTAAGAAACGCCTCTTATGTGATAATAAAGTTGATCGTCTCTCTATGCACAACATGGCTGCCTTAGTCTGTCTGAATATATTCTCTGGTGTCACTGATCTAAATGTATATTAATGTAGAAGAATATTTTTAAAATATCCCTCTTTGTTGGCACAGATGGATGAGGTCATCGATGACATCATCAGCATGCAGTCGAGCTATGATGACATCCAGCAGTATATTGACCCTCTTCAGACGTCCAACACTGTAAGTATTAAACCATACAGTCACTCCGGACCTATAGAACGGCGTTTTCACCTGGGTGGGATTGTGAAGGGTTTTGAACACTTGAACTGGTTGAAATGCTTATGTAAAGGAATAGGTAGGTTACGTGAATGGGTGTTGAGATAAGACTTATATTTTAGGGCAATTCCACAGTAACTGGGTGACACTGACACTCAGATCTTTAACTTTAAAATGTATGTCAAACCAAAACCATACAACTCTATGCACTATGACTACATTTAACAATTTCCACTGAAGATTTGACAAAAATACATTAACATGAAGAACATGCAAAGTTTGGTAACAGAATGACTGCACAAACCGTTCTTCATGTTAGTGTTTTTGTCAAATGAAGTGAATATTGTTAAAAGTCCTCCTTGCGCGTTTCTTCAACAGAGTTGTATGGTTTGTTTAACGTTGCAGTCGTTGATTTTTGTTTGACATACATTTTAATGTGAAATATCTGAGTCTGTGTCCCCCTTCTCATCCCTCTATCCTTATCTACCTCTAACCCCTGTCTTACCCCCTTGTCGTTTTTGGTCCACGTCCGCCCCTCCCTGTGTGAGTCAATGGGGTGATTATGCCGACTCATCAGGACTGAGGCTGTGACTCTGAGAGGAGAAAGACTCTTTGTTCAGTTTATCCCTCCTTTAGCAACAGGCTCCTCCATGTGTTTGTGTCCCATCTTAAAACTACTGTTGCTGTTTTGCTACTGTTATTGTTGTTGCTGCTATTGCATGAAACTTCCCAAGCTTCAAAATGGCTGATATTTGATGTTGACTGGGGAGCATTTGGCCTGTGGCTGTTTGTTCCTCAGTGTTTAATGAATAACTGCTGATCTATAGTGGCTTCAGGGGAAACCATCAGTTGGCTTAAAGGAATCTAAGTTTTTAATTGATTTAAATTATTGACGTGAAGTGCTGTGGTTTCAGAGACCAAGATAGGCATTCGTAGTCCTAAAAAAATGCAGTGGTCCAAGAGTGTCCATCTTAGAGCAGAAGCACAGAGCTCTGTGTTTAAAGGAATGGCTCCGAATTAACAATTAAACCACCGCCAGTTAGAGTTCAACTTGTTTACAAGGCATTCAGAAAGGGAGGAGGAGGAGGGAGAGGCACAGGAGAGGAGGGGAACAGGGGATGAGGGTCATTTGTCAGAGGGAAAAACAGGCTGAAAGTCCAGTTAGGGGAAAGTTCACTTAAGCGGTGTGGAGAGGGTAGAAGAGCGAGGGATTTGGTGAGACTGAGGTTAGTCTCTGAGGGCTGGAGTGAGTGAGCAAGTAAGTGTTAGAGAGAGAGTGTGCGTAAGAGAGTGAGAGACAGCATAAGAGAGTGAGAGACAGCGTAAGAGAGTGAGAGACAGCGTAAGAGAGTGAGAGACAGCGTAAGAGAGTGAGAGCGCACCGACCCACAGAAGGAAGGATGAAGGAGATGAATAAGACGTATGCCATTGTGGAGATGATAGACGGGGAACAGATCCAACTGGTAAGAAGTCTGAGTTTTACTGTGTGTGTGTGATCTATGTGTGGCTGAGGAATATAAGGTTTGTGTGTTTTGTCCGCCCATCTTGGTCAGTATTGAGGCAGGCTAGTTAGGAGAGTTTATGCCCCCCTGCACCCCCCTCTGGGTTGGTGAGGGCTGGAGCCGGGGGGGGGGTCAGCTCTAACTCCCAGCCTCAGGTCTCTGATTAGGGGATGAGCCTAGCTCTCGGCCGCCTGGGGCTGGTGATGGAGGCTGAGAGGGAGCAGCTCTTTGAAATGGTAGCGGTTGAGCTGAGCCCTACCACTGTGGGCAAACTTCCAGTGAGGGACACGTTCGGCCATAAGAGATAAGACACACAATAGGATGTTAATTGTCCAGCATGAAGGTCGCTGCTGGCCTCTCCTCTGTTTCCCTTCTTTGGCCCAGCTCCCTCAGCCTCTCTCGTGTGTGTGTGTGTGTGTGTGCGTGTGTGTACACAATGTGTCTGAGTGGAATAGAATGGCGGTCTCTGGGTTTATCTCTTGGTGCTCATGCTTCAGTTGATTGGCTCTTGATTACTCAGTGTGTGTGATGATACACGATCTCATAGTCATTGATTAGATTGTTATTTTACTATTGATTGGCTCTCAGGGAGCTAAATTGAGCCATATGGAACTCTGATTTGCACACAGGGACAGTGGTATAGTGTGTGTAATAGTGGCTCCATGCATGAATGCAGCTCTCTGGAGGGACTATTGATGGTGGTTGCTACAATGTTGCCCCAGGTGTGCTTGTATTTTTAGTTTGGTGTAGTCTGATTTAATATACAGGCCTCTAAATAGTTCTGCTGTTCTCTTTCTCTTGGTCTCGCTCTGTCTGAGATGTGTATAATGAGATCCCTCAGGACTAATGTTAGTTACCTTATACATCTCCTCTCTGTTTTTGGAGGTTCTCGCCTCGTTAGCTTTTCTTAAACACTGAGTTTTCCCCCTAATGAATGAAACTCATCTGCTAATCTGTGACCAGGATTATCGCGGTAAACTCAGTAGCATCTGGGAGTTTAAGGAGATCTTGGGAATGCCGCAGAGAGAGAATACTAAGTATGACTGACCTGGGTCTGAATGTGTGTGTGAGAGAGAGTTTGTTATAAAATTGATAGTTTCTCGTGCTCTGGGTGTGGGTGATGGGGGACAGCAAGAGTCAGTGGTTTGAGACTAAAGCGTTCTGTGTGAGAGAGGGGGAGGAAGGGGTGAGGAGAGGGTTTCACCTAACTGAACAGCATGTCCCTGGTTTGACAAAGGAGAGGAAGACCCTACTGATGATGGGATCTGAGGTCTCGGTCCACAGCCTGTAGTTTTACTATGTGTGTGAGAGACCTGGCTGCACTTCAGTTGTCTCAATGATAAGGTATCTGGCTCTCTTATCTGTCAAGCCTCATTAGTATTGTAGAATAGACATTTAACCACATCCTCGAGTTTTTCTATTATTGTAAACCAGCACGTTTCATCACCAATTCCTCATGAGGGAAGTTGACTAGTAGTAGCCATAGGGACTGCTTCAGAAGTTAAACAACGTCTACACAACTTATACAGAGGACACCGCTAGTCTTCCACACAGGTGCTGGGTTACAGATGGTGTCAGAGAATCCACAAAAAGACTGACCTGAACCAGACAGCGGGTGAATGCAAGCATTTTGCCAGACTGTGAGCGTCAACCTCAACCTATTGTCTACCTGGCCCACCACTCCACCCTGGACTTGAACAGTCTTTACGACCAGGTCCACCTCTACAAGGCAGCAATCCCAACTTTTGCCAGGACCCTGAAGGACATCACCCTCAACCGTAGCCCAAGCACCTCACACAGGAGTAACAGAGCAACGGACGCCCGGCCCAGCGAGACCCCCTCCTAGACCTGCACCAAGAGGACCTACGCCCAGACCACAGCATCACCAGCCACACCCCAACCAGCTAAGACCACCCCAAGCAAGCCCTGGACACACCCTATATAGGCTCCCCCATATCAGACCTATGCCCCTTCTGCCCACCCCATGCCCCCCGCACACTGCGGCAATGACCTCAACATGACAAGAGGACATACTGCATGCCTAGGCTGTGAGCAGAGCAACAGGCCCGACCCTCACTATTACACCCACCCAAGCCCCATCCTGCAACCTAAGAGGTATGTGTCAGATGCTCAACATGCTCTGCTCACACCTACTGTGATGGTCCAGGCCTAAACCACACAAAAACATTAGACACTATGGAACACAAAGCTTTTACGATCTCATCATGGAATATACAAGGTATGAGGTCATCTGCCTTTGTCCTAAAGAGCAGGAACCCGGACTTCATCAAAGCAATTGGAAATACAGACATTGTCATCCTACAAGAAACATGGTATAAAGGAGACGGACTCACTGGTTGCCCTTTAGTTTACAGAGAGCTGGTAGTCCCATCCATCAAACTGACAGGTGTGAAACAGGGAAGCGACTCGGGGGGTATGTTAATTTGGTATAGAGCAGATCTAACCCACTCTATT
The DNA here is from genome assembly GCF_034236695.1 of Oncorhynchus nerka. Taxonomy (NCBI): domain Eukaryota; kingdom Metazoa; phylum Chordata; class Actinopteri; order Salmoniformes; family Salmonidae; genus Oncorhynchus; species Oncorhynchus nerka. The sequence continues at coordinate 61,732,464 of NC_088397.1, read as the reverse complement.
AAATTAGTCAAAACAGGAACATTTTACATCTGGCTAGAATGAATAACGTACGACAGACCACACATTCACCCTTCACACCCTAATTGACAAGCAAACAAACCAAAACAAACGCACTCTTGTCATGCTTTGTTGATTTCAAAAAAGCTTTTGACTCAATTTGGCATGAGGGTCTGCTATACAAATTGGAAATTGGTGTTGTGGGGGGAAATATACGAATTTATAAAATACATGTACACAAACTAGTGTGTGGTTAAAATGAGCAAAAAACACATTTCTTTCCACAGGGCCGGGGGGTGAGACAGGGATACAGCTTAAGCCCCACCCTCTTCAACATATATATCAACGAGCGAGGGCACTAGAACAGTCTGCAGCACCATCTGGCTAAAAATACTTTAATCAGTTATAGAACCTATTGCCCTTTACAGTTGTGAGGTCTGGAGTCCACTCACCAACCAACAATTCACTAAATGGGACAAACACCAAATTGAGACTCTGCATGCAGAATTCTGCAAAAATATCCTCCATGTACAACATAAAACACCAAATAAGGCATACAGAGCTGAATTAGGCCAATACCTGCTTTTCAAAATCAAAAGAGCTGTTAAATTCTACAACCACCTAAAAGGAAGCTACTCCCAAACCTTCCATAAAGCCATCACCTATAGAGAAATGAACCCGGAGAAGAGCCCTCTAAGCAAGCTGGTCCTGGGGCTCTGTTCACAAACATAAACAGACCCCACAGATCCCCAGGACAGCAACACAATTGGACCCAACCAAATCACGAGAAAACAAAAAGATAATTACTTGACACATTGGAAAGAATTAACAAAAAAACTGAGCAAACTAGAATGCTATTTTGCCCTTAACAGAGAGTACACAGTGGCAGAATACCTGACCACTGTGACTGACCCAAACTTAAGGAAAGCTTTGACTATGTACAGACTCAGTGAGCATAGCCTTGCTATTGATAAAGGCCGCCGAAGGCAGACTTGGCTTTCAAGAGAAGACAGGCTATGTGCACAATGCCCACAAAATAAGGTGGAAACTGAGCTGCACTTCCTAACCTCCTGTCCAATGTATGACCATATTAGAGACACATATTTCCCTCAGATTACATAGATCCACAAAGAATTAGGTGAAATACCACAGTGTACCATCACAGCAGCAGGATTTGTGACCTGTTGCCACAAGAAAAGGGCAACCAGTGAAGAACAAACACCATTGTAAATACTTTTATACTTTGATTGTTTTATTTTCTGTTTTGTACTTTAACCATTTGCATTTCATTACGACACTGTATATAGACATAATATGACATTTGAAATGTCTTTATTCTTTTGGAACTTTTGTGAGTAATATTTACTGTTCATTTTTATTGTTAACTTGTGTTTATCTATTTCACTTGCTTTGGCAATGTAAACATATTTCCCATGCCAATAAAGCCCTTGAATTGAATCAAGCCTTACAGAGATAAGAGAGAAGGGATGATTGTGTGTATGTCAGAGCAGAGGCAGGTTTAGAGGCAGTATTTTCCAGGTGTGATATTGGCCTGAGATCTTCTGCTATCTTCTCTTTACAGCCAGTCACTACACATGTAACACACTGTGTTTATAGTTTGATCTGGCTCAGAGGGTTAACCAGGGTTACCCACAATATGATGCCATAAAACTCTCATGAGACACTGCTTGTTTGTCTATTCTTCTCTCCCTCGACGCTCTCGCTCCGTCTACGCTCTCGCTCCGTCTACGCTCTCGCTCCGTTCTACGCTCTCGCTCCGTCTACGCTCTCGCTCCGTCTACGCTCTCGCTCTGTCTACGCTCGCTCTGTGTACGCTCTAGCTCCGTCTACGCTCTCGCTCCGTCTACGCTCTCGCTCCGTCTAATCTCTCGCTCCGTCTACGCTCTCGCTCCGTCTACTCTCTCGCTCCGTCTACTCTCTCTCTCCGTCTACTCTCTCTCTCCGTCTACGCTCTCGCTCCGTCTACGCTCTCGCTCCGTCTACTCTCTCGCTCTGTCTACTCTCTCGCTCTGTCTACTCTCTCGCTCTGTCTACGCTCTCTCTGTCTACGCTCTCGCTCTGTCTACTCTCGCTCTGTCTACGCTCTCGCTCTGTCTACTCTCTCGCTCTGTCTACTCTCTCGCTCTGTCTACTCTCTCGCTCTGTCTACTCTCGCTCTGTCTACTCTCGCTCTGTCTACGCTCTCGCTCTGTCTACGCTCTCGCTCTGTCTACGCTCTCGCTCTGTCTACTCTCGCTCTGTCTACTCTCGCTCTGTCTACTCTCGCTCTGTCTACTCTCGCTCTGTCTACTCTCGCTCTGTCTACGCTCTCGCTCTGTCTACGCTCTCGCTCTGTCTACGCTCTCGCTCTGTCTACGCTCTCGCTCTGTCTACGCTCTCGCTCTGTCTACTCTCTCGCTCTGTCTACTCTCGCTCTGTCTACTCTCGCTCTGTCTACTCTCGCTCTGTCTACTCTCGCTCTGTCTACTCTCGCTCTGTCTACGCTCTCGCTCTGTCTACGCTCTCGCTCTGTCTACGCTCTCGCTCTGTCTACTCTCGCTCTGTCTACTCTCGCTCTGTCTACTCTCGCTCTGTCTACTCTCGCTCTGTCTACTCTCGCTCTGTCTACTCTCGCTCTGTCTACGCGCCCGCTCTCTCTAAGGTAATTGAGGGTGATCTCAGTGAATTTGATGGAAAAAGGAGTTTGTCCTTTTTGTTCATGCATGGTTTCCTGAATGTTGTTGTGTATCAGGCGATCACCCAACCACAACGGCTTAAAGTGGGGTCCTAACTGACTTGAAATGTAGGTTGTGGTGCTCATACTGATTTGTGTGTCCTCCCCAGCTCCCTCTGTCCAGCAGTCACCTGGACGTGTACACGGGCCCTGGGATGACCGGTCAATCTATCGCCATGACAAGCAATTCCTGCCCTGCCAACCTGGCCATCAAACGAGAGCTGACGGGTAGGACCAATCGAAGCCACGGCAACCAATCAGAGACAAGCTTAGACACAGCAAACAAGCAGCCAGCTCTCAGACATTTACAGCTTTCAGAAACATAGTAACCAATCAGAGACAGACCTGCAGGCCAAATGCTTTCCCCACCTGGTTTCCCAGGTCTGAATCAGATGCTAAGTAATGAATGGAAACCAGCAGACCAAAACCAGAAGGATTAGATAGTTCCAAATACATGGCTACCAGGGGTATATTTTTCTCTAGAGTGAGGGGACGATTTAATGTAATTTGTGCTGAGTTTGAATTCAATTTGTAAATTAAGCTAATTAACTAATGATTAGGGGGAAATACTGTATCCATGCATAAACTAAATCTCAATGAATTTGGTTAGTGAGCCTCCAACATGATTTTCAAACTCTCTATGACCCCAAACTATATACACTCACTATATACACTTTGGGGACAGTGTTAGTTCATTGCTTGTTGTTTTTATCAATGCAGAAACCCGTGCAATGGCCAAAGAGAGACAGAAGAAAGACAACCACAACCTCAGTGAGTTTATCCCCCTCTTTTGTGTGCTCTCTCTCACTTTCACCCTCCCTCGCAAAAACACAATAGGAATGAGTGTGCACTTTTTCAACATCCATCATTTTTACTACCTCGCACTGCTTAAAGTACACCTGCCACTCTGTCTGTCTGTCCCTGCCACTCTCTGTCTGTCTGTCTAAAAACACACACACAGTGGTTTATTCAGCTGACACAGCTCAACCCACAGGTAGATGGTTAACCCACAGCTGTCTGCTGCTCTGGCACTGAAGTCTAATTGCCTGTGACACTTTCTCGGTCTCTCTCTCTCTTTCTCGGACTCTCTCTTTCTTTCTCGAGTTCTCGGACTCTCGGTCTCTCTCTCGCTCTCTCTCGCGGTGTGTCTCTGGCTCTCCCTCTCTCGCGGTGTGTCTCTGGCTCTCCCTCTCTCGCGGTGTGTCTCTGGCTCTCCCTCTCTCGCTCTGGTGTGTCTCTGGCTCTCCCTCTCCCGCGGTGTGTCTCTGGCTCTCCCTCCCTCCCGCGGTGTGTCTCTGGCTCTCCCTCTCTCGCGGTGTGTCTCTGGCTCTCCCTCTCTCGCGGTGTGTCTCTCTCTCGGCTCTCCCTCTCTCGTGGTGTGTCTCTGGCTCTCCCTCTCTCGCGGTGTGTCTCCCTGGCTCTGGCTCTCCCTCTCCCGCGGTGTGTCTCTGGCTCTCCCTCTCCCGCGGTGTGTCTCTGGCTCTCCCTCTCCCGCGGTGTGTCTCTGGCTCTCCCTCTCTCGCGGTGTGTCTCTGGCTCTCCCTCTCTCTCCCTCTCTCGCGTGTCTCTGGCTCTCCCTCTCTCGCGGTGTGTCTCTGGCTCTCCCTCTCTCGCGGTGTGTCTCTGGCTCTCCCTCTCTCGCGGTGTGTCTCTGGCTCTCCCTCTCCCGCGGTGTGTCTGTCTCTGGCTCTCCCTCTCCCGCGGTGTGTCTCTGCTCTCCCTCTCCGGTGTGTCTCTGGCTCTCCCTCTCTCGCGGTGTGTCTCTGGCTCTCCCTCTCTCGCGGTGTGTCTCTGGCTCTCCCTCTCTCGCGGTGTGTCTCTGTCCCTCTCTCGGCTCTCTGGCTCTCTCTCTCTCTCGTGTGTCTCTGGCTCTCCTCTCTCTCGCGTTTCTCTCTCTCGCGGTGTGTCTCTGCTCTCCCTCTCTCGCGGCGTGTCTGGCGCTCTCGTTTTCTCTCTCGCGGTGTGTCTCTGGCTCTCCCTCTCTCGGTGTGTCTCTGGCTCTCCCTCTCTCGCGGTGTGTCTCTGTCTCCCTCTCTCGCGGTGTGTCTCTGGCTCTCCCTCTCTCGCGGTGTGTCTCTGGCTCTCCCTCTCTCGCGGTGTGTCTCTGGCTCTCCCTCTCTCTCTGTCTCTGGCTCTCCCTCTCTCGCGGTGTGTCTCTGGCTCTCCCTCTCCGCGGTGTGTCTCTCTCGCGGCGTCTCTCTGGCTCTCCCTCTCTTGTGTCTCTCGCTCTCCCTCTCTCCGCGGCGTCTCTGGCTCTCCCTCTCTCGCGGTGTGTCTCTGGCTCTCCCTCTCTCGCGGTGTCTCTGGCTCTCCCTCTCTCGCGGTGTGTCTCTGGCTCTCCTCTCTCGCGGTGTGTCTCTGTCTCCTCTCTCTCGCGGTGTGTCTCTGGCTCTCCCTCTCTCGGTCTCTCTCTCTCGCTCCCTCTCTCACTCTGGCTCTCCCCTCTCGCTCTCTCTCTCCCTCTCTCGGCGTCTCTCTGGCTCTCCCTCTCACGGCGTCTCTCTGGCTCTCCCTCTCTCGCGGCGTGTCTCTCTCTCTCCTCTCTCACGTGTCGTCTCTCTCCCTCTCTCTCACGGCGTCTCTCTCGCTCTCCCTCTCTCGCGGCGTGTCTCTGGCTCTCTCTCTCGCGGCGTCTCTGGCTCTCCTCTCTCTCACGGCGTCTCTGGCTCTCCCTCTCTCACGCGTGTCTCTCTCGCTCTCTCTCTCGCGGCGTCTCTCTCGCTCTCCCTCTCTCGCGTGTCTCTGGCTCTCCCTCTCTCGCGGTGTCTCTGCTCTCCCTCTCTCGGTGTCTCTGCTCTCCCTCTCTCGCTCTCTCGCTCTCTCTCTCGCGGTGTCTCGCGCTCTCTCGTTTTCTCTCTCGCGGTGTCTCGCTCTCTCTCTCGTCTCGCGCTCTCGTTTTCTCTCTCGCGGTGTCTTGCGGTGTGTCTCTCGCTCTCTCTCACGGCGTCTCTCTCGCTCTCTCTCACGGCGTCTCTCTCGCTCTCTCTCACGGCGTCTCTCTCGCTCTCTCTCACGGCGTCTCTCTCGCTCTCTCTCGCTCTCTCTCTCTCACGGCGTCTCTCTCGCTCTCTCTCACGGCGTCTCTCTCGCTCTCTCTCACGGCGTCTCTCTCTCGCTCTCTCTCTCTCGCGTCTCTCTCTCTTTTCTCTCTCGCGGTGTCTCTCTCTCTCTCTCGCGGCGTCTCTCTCTCACGGCGTCTCTCTCTCACGGCGTCTCTCTCTCACGGCGTCTCTCTCACGGCGTCTCTCTCACGGCGTCTCTCTCACGGCGTCTCTCTCGCTCTCTCTCACGGCCTCTCGCTCTCTCTCACGGCGTCTCGCTCTCTCCCACGGCGTCTCGCTCTCTCTCACGGCGTCTCGCTCTCTCCCACGGCGTCTCGCTCTCTCCCACGGCGTCTCGCTCTCTCTCACGGCGTCTCGCTCTCTCTCACGGCGTCTCTCTCGCTCTCTCTCACGGCGTCTCTCTCGCTCTCTCTCACTCCGTCTCTCTCGCTCTCTCTCACGGCGTCTCTCTCGCTCTCTCTCACGGCGTCTCTCTCGCTCTCTCTCACGGCGTCTCTCTCGCTCTCTCTCCACGTCGTCTCTCTCTCTCACGCTCTCTCTCACGGCGTCTCTCTCGCTCTCTCTCACGGCGTGTCTCTCTCGCTCTCTTGGCCTCTCTCGCTCTCTCGGTGTGTCTCTCTCTCTCTCTCGGCCTCTCTCTCACGGTGTGTCTCGCTCTCTCTCTCGGCCTCTCTCTCACGGTGTGTCTCGCTCTCTCTCACGGTGTGTCTCGGCCTCTCTCTCACGGTGTGTCTCGCTCTCTCTCACGGTGTGTCTCGCTCTCTCTCTCGTTTTCTCTCGCTCTCTCTCTCGGTCTCTCTGGCTCTCTCTCTCGTTTTCTCTCGGTCTCTCTGGCTCTCTCTCACGGTGTGTCTCTGGCTCTCTCTCACGGTGTGTCTCTGGCTCTCTCTCACGGCGTCTCTCTCGCTCTCTCTCACGGCGTCTCTCTCGCTCTCTCTCACGGCGTCGCTCTCGCTCTCTCTCACGGCCACTCTGTCTGTCTGTCCCTGCCACTCTCTGTCTGTCTGTCTAAAAACACACACACAGTGGTTTATTCAGCTGACACAGCTCAACCCACAGGTAGATGGTTAACCCACAGCTGTCTGCTGCTCTGGCACTGAAGTCTAATTGCCTGTGACACTTTCTCGGTCTCTCTCTCTCTTTCTCGGACTCTCTCTTTCTTTCTCGAGTTCTCGGACTCTCGGTCTCTCTCTCGCTCTCTCTCGCGGTGTGTCTCTGGCTCTCCCTCTCTCGCGGTGTGTCTCTGGCTCTCCCTCTCTCGCGGTGTGTCTCTGGCTCTCCCTCTCCCGCGGTGTGTCTCTGGCTCTCCCTCTCCCGCGGTGTGTCTCTGGCTCTCCCTCTCCCGCGGTGTGTCTCTGGCTCTCCCTCTCCCGCGGTGTGTCTCTGGCTCTCCCTCTCTCGCGGAGTGTCTCTGGCTCTCCCTCTCTCGCGGTGTGTCTCTGGCTCTCCCTCTCTCGCGGTGTGTCTCTGGCTCTCCCTCTCTCGCGGTGTGTCTCTGCCTCTCCCTCTCTCGCGGCGTGTCTCTGGCTCTCCCTCTCTCGCGGCGTGTCTCTGGCTCTCCCTCTCTCGCGGCGTGTCTCTGGCTCTCCCTCTCTCGCGGCGTGTCTCTGGCTCTCCCTCTCTCGCGGCGTGTCTCTGGCTCTCCCTCTCTCGCGGCGTGTCTCTGGCTCTCCCTCTCTCGCGGCGTGTCTCTGTTTCTCTCTCGCGGTGTCTCGCTCTCCTCGTCTCTCTCTCTCACGGCGTGTCTCTGGCTCTCCTCTCTCACGGCGTCTCTCTCGCTCTCTCTCGCGGCGTCTCGCTCTCTCGTTTCTCTCTCTCTCACGTCGTCTCGCTCTCTCGTTTTCTCTCTCGCGGCGTGTCGCGCTCTCGTTTTCTCTCTCGCGGCGTGTCGCGCTCTCGTTTTCTCTCTCGCGGCGTCTCGCGCTCTCGTTTTCTCTCTCGCGGCGTGTCGCGCTCTCGTTTTCTCTCTCGCGGTGTCTTGCGGCGTCTCGCGCTCTCTCTCGTTTCTCTCTCTCTCACGCTCTCGCGTCTCTCACGCGCTCTCTCGCTTCTCTCCTCTCTCTCGCGGTGTCTCGCGGTGTCTCTCACGGTGTCTCTCTCACGCTCTCTCTCTCTCCGGCCTCTCTCTCTCTCTCTCTCTCTCTCGGCGTCTCTCTCTCTCCACGCTCTCTCTCTCCCACGGCGTCGTCTCTCTCGCTCTCTCTCACGGCGTCTCTCTCTCTCTCCACGCTCTCTCTCTCTCTCACGGCGTCTCTCTCGCTCTCTCTCACGGCGTCTCGTCTCTCTCGCTCTCTCTCTCTCGGCGTCTCTCTCGCTCTCTCTCACTCGCTCTCTCTCCACGGCGTCTCTCTCGCTCTCTCTCACGGCGTCGCTCTCGCTCTCTCTCACGGCGTCTCTCTCGCTCTCTCTCACGGCGTCTCTCTCGCTCTCTCTCTCGGCGTCTCTTCGCTCTCTCTCACGGTGTGTCGTCTCTCTCTCTCACGGGTGTCTCGCTCTCTCTCGGCCTCTTCTCTCGTTTCTCTCTCTCTCACGGTGTGTCTCTCGCTCTCTCTCTCGTTTTCTCTCTCTCTCGGTGTCTCTCGCTCTCTCTCACGGTCTCTCTGGCTCTCTCTTTTCTCTCGCTCTCTGTCTTGCGGTGTGTCTCTCGCTCTCTCTCCACGGCGTCTCTCTCGCTCTCTCTCACGGCGGCTCTCTCGCTCTCTCTCTCTCACGGCGTCTCTCTCGCTCTCTCTCACGGCGTCTCTCTCGCTCTCTCTCACGGCGTCTCTCTCACTCACGCGTCTCTCGCTCTCTCTCACGTCTCTCTTTCACGGCGTCTCGCTCTCTCGCTCTCTCTCACGGCCTCTCGCTCTCTCTCACGGGTGTCTCTCTCTCTCTCCCTCACGGCGTCTCGCTCTCTCCCTCTCTCCCACGGCGTCTCGCTCTCTCCCTCGCTCTCTCTCACGGCGTCTCGCTCTCTCTCACGGCGTCTCGCTCTCTCTCACGGCGTCTCTCTCTCACGGCGTCTCTCTCTCACGTCTCGCTCTCTCTCACGGCGTCTCTCTCGCTCTCTCTCACGGCGTCTCTCTCGCTCTCTCTCACTCCGTCTCTCTCGCTCTCTCTCACGGCGTCTCTCTCGCTCTCTCTCACGGCGTCTCTCTCGCTCTCTCTCACGGCGTCTCTCTCGCTCTCTCTCACGGCGTCTCTCTCGCTCTCTCTCACGGCGTCTCTCTCGCTCTCTCGGTGTGTCTCTCTCGCTCTCTTGGCCTCTCTCTCACGGTGTGTCTCGCTCTCTCTCTCGGCCTCTCTCTCACGGTGTGTCTCGCTCTCTCTCTCGGCCTCTCTCTCACGGTGTGTCTCGCTCTCTCTCACGGTGTGTCTCGGCCTCTCTCTCACGGTGTGTCTCGCTCTCTCTCACGGTGTGTCTCGCTCTCTCTCTCGTTTTCTCTCGCTCTCTCTCTCGGTCTCTCTGGCTCTCTCTCTCGTTTTCTCTCGCTCTCTCGTTTTCTCTCGGTCTCTCTGGCTCTCTCTCACGGTGTGTCTCTGGCTCTCTCTCACGGCGTCTCTCTCGCTCTCTCTCACGGCGTCTCTCTCGCTCTCTCTCACGGCGTCGCTCTCGCTCTCTCTCACGGCGTCTCTCTCGCTCTCTCTCACGGCGTCTCTCTCGCTCTCTCTCACGGCGTCTCTCTCGCTCTCTCTCACGGCGTCTCTCTCGCTCTCTCTCACGGCGTCTCCCTCTTTCTCACGGCGTCTCGCTCTCGCGGTGTCTCGCGCTCTCTCGTTTTCTCTCTCGCGGTGTCTCGCGCTCTCGTTTCTCTCTCGCGGTGTCTCGCGGTGTGTCTCTCACTCTCTCCCTCGCGGTGTCTCGCGGTGTGTCTCTCGCTCTCTCCCACGGCATCTCGCTCTCTCCCACGGCGTCTCGCTCTCTCCCACGGCGTCTCGCTCTCTCTCACGGTCTCTCTCTCTCGCTCTCTCTCACGGCGTCTCGCTCTCTCTCTCGTTTTCTCTCTCGCGTCTCGCTCTCGCTCTCGCGGTGTGTCTCTCGCTCTCCCGGTGTCTCGCGCTCTCGTGTCTCGCTCTTCTCTCTCTCGCGGGCGTCTCTCGCGGTGTCTCACGGTGTGTCTCTCGCTCTCTCCCCACGGCGTCTCGCTCTCTCCCACGGCGTCTCGCTCTCTCTCTCACGGCGTCTCGCTCTCTCTCCACGGCGTCTCTCTCGCTCTCTCCCACGGCGTCTCGCTCTCTCCACGGCGTCTCTCTCGCTCTCTCACGGCGTCTCTCTCTCTCTCCCACGGCGTCTCGCTCTCTCCCACGGCGTCTCTCTCACGGCTCTCTCTCTCTCTCACGGCGTCTCTCTTGCTCTCTCTCTCGGTGTGTCTCTCTCGCTCGCTCTCTCTCTCACGGTGTGTCTCTCTCTCGCTCTCTCTCACGGTGTGTCGCTCTCTCTCGCTCTCTCTCACGGTGTGTCGCTCTCTCTCGCTCTCTCTCACGGTGTCTCGCTCTCGCTCTCTCTCTCACGGTGTGTCTCTCTCTCTCTCTCACGGCGTCTCTCTCGCTCTCTCTCGTTTTCTCTCGGTCTCTCTCTCGCTCTCTCCCTCTCACGGTGTGTCGTCTCTCTCACGGCGTCTCGCTCTCTCCCACGGCGTCTCGCTCTCTCTCTCTCACGGCGTCTCGCTCGCTCTCTCTCACGGCGTCTCGCTCTCTCTCACGGCGTCTCTCTCGCTCTCTCTCACGGCGTCTCTCTCGCTCTCTCTCACGGCGTCTCTCTCGCTCTCTCTCACGGCGTCTCTCTCGCTCTCTCTCACGGCGTCTCTCTCGCTCTCTCTCTCACGGCGTCTCTCTCGCGTCTCTCTCACGGCGTCTCTCTCTCTCTCACGGCGTCTCTCTCTCGCTCTCTCTCACGGCGTCTCTCTCTCACGCTCTCTCTCTCTCACGGTGTGTCTCTCCCACGGCGTCGCTCTCTCGGCGTCTCTCTCACGGTGTGTCTCGCTCTCTCTCTCGGCCTCTCTCTCACGGTGTGTCTCGCTCTCTCTCTCGGCCTCTCTCTCACGGTGTGTCTCGCTCTCTCTCACGGTGTCTCTCGCTCTCTCTCACGGTGTCTCTCGCTCTCTCTCACGGTGTCTCTCGCTCTCTCTCACGTCTCTCTCGCTCTCTCTCACGCGTCTCTCTCTCGCTCACGGTGTCTCTCGGTGCTCTCTCTCTCGTTTTCTCTCTCGGTCTCTCGTTTTCTCTCGGTCTCTCTGGCTCTCTCTCACGGTGTGTCTCTGGCTCTCTCTCACGGTGTGTCTCGCTCTCTCTCACGGTGTCTCGCTCTCGCGGTGTGTCTCGCTCTCTCTCTCGTTTTCTTTCTCTCTCTCGGTCTCTCTGTCTCTCTCTCGTTTTCTCTCGCTCTCTCGTTTTCTCTCTCGGTGTCTCTGGCTCTCTCTCACGTGTGTCTCTCTCTCTCTGTGTCTCTCGCTCTCTCTCACGGCGTCTCTCTCGCTCTCTCTCACGGCGGCTCTCTCGCTCTCTCTCACGGCGTCTCTCTCGCTCTCTCTCACGGCGTCTCTCTCTCTCTCTCACGGCGTCTCTCTCGCTCTCTCTCACGGCGTCTCTCTCGCTCTCTCTCACAGCGTCTCTCTCGCGGTGTCTCGTCTCTCTTTTCTCTCTCGCGTCTCGCGCTCGCTCTCTCTCGCGGTGTCTCTGTGTCTCGCTCTCTCCCTCACGGTGTCTCGCTCTCTCACGGCATCTCGCTCTCTCCCACGGCGTCTCGCTCTCTCCCACGGCGTCTCGCTCTCTCCCACGGGCGTCTCGCTCTCTCTCACGGCGTCTCTCTCGCTCTCTCTCTCTCGCGGTGTCTCTCTCGTTTTCTCTCTCTCTCGCGGTGTCTCTCTCGCTCTCTCTCACGGCGTCTCTCTCTCTCTCTCTCACGGCGCTCTCTCTCGCGTCTCTCTCTCTCACGGCGTCTCTCTCGCTCTCTCTCACGGCGTCTCTCTCGCTCTCTCTCACGCGTCTCTCTCGCTCTCTCTCACTCTCTCACGGCGTCTCTCTCGCTCTCTCTCACGTGTCTCTCTCGCTCTCTCTCTCGGTGTGTCTCTCTCGCTCTCTCGGTGTGTCTCTCTCTCTCTCTCGGCCTCTCTCTCACGGTGTGTCTCGCTCTCTCTCTCGGCCTCTCTCTCACGGTGTGTCTCGCTCTCTCTCACGGTGTGTCTCGCCTCTCTCTCACGGTGTGTCTCGCTCTCTCTCACGGTGTGTCTCGCTCTCTCTCTCACGGTGTCTCTCGCTCTCTCTCTCGGTCTCTCTCGCTCTCTCTCTCGTTTTCTCTCGCTCTCTCGTTTTCTCTCGGTCTCTCTGGCTCTCTCTCACGGTGTGTCTCTGGCTCTCTCTCACGGTGTCTCTCTCGCTCTCTCTCTCACGGCGTCTCGCTCTCTCTCTCACGGCGTCTCTCTCTCTCGTTTTCTCTCACGGTGTGTCTCTCGCTCTCTCTCACGGTGTGTCTCGCTCTCTCTCACGGTGTGTCTCTCGCTCTCTCTCACGGTGTGTCTCGCTCTCTCTCACGGTGTCTCGCTCTCTCACGGTGTGTCTCGCTCTCTCTCTTGTCTTCTCTCTCTCACGGTGTGTCTCGCTCTCTCTCACGGTGTGTCTCGCTCTGTCTCACGGTGTGTCTCGCTCTCTCCCTCGGTGTGTCTCGCTCTCTCTCGCGGTGTGTCTCTCGCTCTCTCCCACGGCATCTCGCTCTCTCCCACGGCGTCTCGCTCTCTCCCACGGCGTCTCGCTCTCTCCCACGGCGTCTCGCTCTCTCTCACGGCGTCTCTCTCGCTCTCTCTCACGGCGTCTCGCTCTCGCGGTGTCTCGCGCTCTCGTTTTCTCTCTCGTGGTGTCTCGCGGTGTGTCTCTCGCTCTCTCCCACGGCGTCTCGCTCTCTCCCACGGCGTCTCGCTCTCTCCCACGGCGTCTCGCTCTCTCTCACGGCGTCTCGCTCTCTCTCTCTCACGGCGTCTCTCTCGCTCTCTCTCACGGCGTCTCTCTCGCTCTCTCTCACGGCGTCTCTCTCGCTCTCTCTCACGGCGTCTCTCTCACGGCGTCTCTCTCGCTCTCTCTCACGGCGTCTCTCTCGCTCTCTCTCTCGGTGTGTCTCTCTCGCTCTCTCGGTGTGTCTCTCTCGCTCTCTCGGCCTCTCTCTCACGGTGTGTCTCGCTCTCTCTCTCGGCCTCTCTCTCACGGTGTGTCTCGCTCTCTCTCACGGTGTGTCTCGCTCTCTCTCACGGTGTGTCTCGCTCTCTCTCACGGTGTGTCTCGCTCTCTCTCACGGTGTGTCTCGCTCTCTCTCTCGCTCACGGTGTCTCGCTCTCTCTCTCGTTTTCTCTCGCTCTCTCGTTTTCTCTCGGTCTCTCGTTTTCTCTCGGTCTCTCTGGCTCTCTCTCACGGTGTGTCTCTGGCTCTCTCTCACGGCGTCTCGCTCTCTCTCACGGCGTCTCTCTCTCTCGTTTTCTCTCACGGTGTGTCTCGCTCTCTCTCACGGTGTGTCTCGCTCTCTCTCACGGTGTGTCTCGCTCTCTCTCACGGTGTGTCTCGCTCTCTCTCACGGTGTGTCTCGCTCTCTCTCACGGTGTGTCTCGCTCTCTCTCACGGTGTGTCTCGCTCTCTCTCACGGTGTGTCTCGCTCTCTCTCACGGTGTGTCTCGCTCTCTCTCACGGTGTGTCTCGCTCTCTCTCTGAGTCTCGCTTTCTCTCTCGCTCACGGTGTCTCGCTCTCTCTCTCGTTTTCTCTCGGTCTCTCGTTTTCTCTCTCACGATGTCTCTCTGGCTCTCTCTCACGGTGTCTCTCTGGCTCTCTCTCACGGTGTCTCTCTGGCTCTCTCTCACGGTGTCTCTCGCTCTCTCTCACGGTGTCTCTCGCTCTCTCTCACGGTGTCTCTCTCTCTCTCACGGTGTCTCTCTCTCTCTCACGGTGTCTCTCTCTCTCTCACGGTGTCTCAAATTCAAGCTGCTTTATTGGCATGAAAAACATTGTGTCAATATTGCCAAAGCAACAATGTATACATTGTAACAAAATTATAAATGATAGCAAATAATAATATAAAATGGTAGTAAATAATAATACAAAATTAAATACAAAAATAATAACAATAAAATGGTAATAGTCAATAGTAGAAATGTAATAAATATAAAATAAAATTATGGAAAATGAAACTATAACTAACTTATAACTAAATAACGGTCATCTTCTTCTTTATATCAGTACTACAACTACAATCATCATTACTACGACCACTACTACCATCACTAAACTGTTATCACTACCATTACCACCCCTATTTGGAATGATAAACATGAATAATTATAGTCATAACAATAACAGTAATAATAAGTAAGTTACTGTTTACTATGCAGATGTTATTATTCAGTGTCCCTCAGGCTATGTCAGGAAAATACATATTTGGCTGCAAGAGGAGCCATTGCTCCTTCGCCCATGAGTATTCTCAGTTTTTCCTCTGGGTTCAATTTGTAAAAATCTGGAATATATGTAGTCATTTCTGTGAATAATGAATCTCTTTGTGAGGAATATTTCTCACAGTAAAGGAGAAAGTGCATCTCTGTCTCTACCTCCCCTGTCATGCAGTGACCACATACACGCTCCTCTTTGGGTAGCCATGTCTTTTTATGTCTGCCGGTTTCTATTGCCAATCGGTGGTCACTCAGCCTGTACTTGGTAAGGATCTGTCTCTGCTTCGTATCTCTGACAGAGTAGAGATAATCAGCCAATTCATATTCTCTGTTTAGGGTCAAGATAGCAGTTTAGTCGGCTTTGGGATTTTGTTTCGTTTTCCCAATGTTGTAAATATGAGTCCTTTGATTTATTCATAATTTTGTTTATTGGAATTCTTTCTTTTGAAGCAGTGGACTTGAATTTAGAAAACTTTAATGATCTTTTCTATATTTTCATTACTACTGGAAAGCGATGGTCCAATTCTGCCCTACATGCATTAGTTGGTGTATTTCTCTGGACTTGTAGAATCTTCCGACAGAATTCTGCATGTAGGGCTTCAATTAGATGTTTGTCCCTCATTTTAAAGTCGAGTTCGAGTGGCTCCCAAACCTCACTTCCGTAAAGAGCTATTGGTAGGATTACACTGTCAAATATTTTGGCCAAATTCTAATTGGGATGTTGATATTGAATCATTTAATTTTATTACATACAATGCTCTGCGGGCTTTTTCTTTGAGTGCCTTCACTGCCATATTAAAGTTTCCCAATGCAGATATGGTCAGACCAAGGTATGTGTCATTTTTAATTTGTTCAATTATGGTGTTGTTCAGGGTGAATTTATATTTGTGTTTCTGAATAATTATATATATTTTTTGGGAAAATCATGATTTTCGCTTTTTGGATATTTACTACCAGGGCCCAATTATCGCAATATTGCTCTAGAATGTTAAGGTTCTGTTGAAGACCTTCTTTGGTTGGTGATATAAGTACCAAGTCATCAGCATATAGCAGGTATTTTACCTCTGTGTCAAATAGTGTGAGTCCTGGGGCTGGAGAATGGTCCAAAATGTCTGCGAATTCATTGATATAAATGTTGAAAAGATTTGCTCTCCAACTGCAGCCTTGTCTCACACCTCGACGTTGTGGAAAGAATTCTGTTTTTCGTTTGATTTTTATTGCACACTTGTTTTCTGTGTATATACATTTTATTAAGTCATACAACTTAATAACAACTTGCACACTTTGGAGAATTTTGGAGAATAGTCCTTCGTGCCAAATATAATCAAATGCTTTTTGAAAGTCACTAAAGCAAGCAAAGATTTTCCCCTTATTAATTAGTGTGTGTAACGTGTGTATATATGGTCAGTAGTGCAGTGGTGTTTATTAATTAGTGTGTGTAAGGTGTATATATGGTCAGTAGTGTGATGGTGTTTATTAATTAGTGTGTGTAAGGTGTATATATGGTCAGTAGTGAGGTGGTGTTTATTAATTAGTGTGTGTAAGGTGTATATATGGTCAGTAGTGCGATGGTGTTTATTAATTAGTGTGTGTAAGGTGTATATATGGTCAGTAGTGCGATGGTGTTTATTAATTAGTGTGTGTAAGGTGTATATATGGTCAGTAGTGCGATGGTGTTTATTAATTAGTGTGTGTAAGGTGTATATATGGTCAGTAGTGAGGTGGTGTTTATTAATTAGTGAGTGTAAGGTGTATATATGGTCAGTAGTGTGATGGTGTTTATTAATTAGTGTGTGTAAGGTGTATATATGGTCAGTAGTGTGATGGTGTTTATTAATTGGTGTGTGTAAGGTGTATCTATGGTCAGTAGTGTGGTGGTGTTTATTAATTAGTGTGTGTAAGGTGTATCTATATGGTCAGTAGTGTGATGGTGTTTATTAATTGGTGTGTGTAAGGTGTATCTATATGGTCAGTAGTGTGATGGTGTTTATTAATTAGTGTGTGTAAGGTGTATATATATATGGTCAGTAGTGTGATGGTGTTTATTAATTAGTGTGTGTAAGGTGTATATATATATGGTCAGTAGTGTGATGGTGTTTATTAATTAGTGTGTGTAAGGTGTATATATGGTCAGTAGTGTGATGGTGTTTATTAATTAGTGTGTGTAAGCTGTATATATGGTCAGTAGTGCGATGGTGTTTATTAATTAGTGTGTGTAAGGTGTATATATGGTCAGTAGTGTGATGGTTAGGGAGAAAGCCAATTTGACATTTACTTATTACATTGGTTTTCTTGAAGAAAGGTTTGAATTCTTGAATTCTAAATGCTACAGAAACCCTTTCTCAAGTTACTGTTTACGCAAATTCCCCTGTAATTATTGGGGTCTGATTTGTCTCCACTTTTGTGGTTAGGGGAGATGAGCCCCTGGTTCCAGACATCAGGGAAGTAGCCAGAAGTTAAAACCATGTTTAACTATTTAAGCACAGCATTTTGCAATTCAGGTGTGCTGTTTTTCAGCATTTCATTTCTGATGTTGTCTAGACCACAAGCCTTCCTTTATTTTATAGGTTTGAGCTTTTCATTTAGTTCCTGTTGGATTATTGGGTCATCTAATGGATTTTAGTTGTTTTTCGTGACTGGTTGGTTTATGTTGTAGTGTTTATTGGGCTGTTTTGACCCCACCTGTACGGTTGGTTTATGTTGTAGTGTTTTATTGGGCTGTTTTGACCCCACTTGTACGGTTGGTTTATGTTGGAAAGTTTATTGGGCTGTTTTGACCACACCTGTACGGTTGGTTTATGTTGTAGTGTTTATTGGGCTGTTTTGACCCCACCTGTACGGTTGGTTTATGTTGTAGTGTTTATTGGGCTGTTTTGACCCCACCTGTACGGTTGGTTTATGTTGTAAAGTTTATTGGGCTGTTTTGACCCCACCTGTACGGTTGGTTTATGTTGTAGTGTTTATTGGGCTGTTTTGACCCCACCTGTACGGTTGGTTTATGTTGTAAAGTTTATTGGGCTGTTTTGACCCCACCTGTACGATTGGTTTATGTTGTAGTGTTTACTGGGCTGTTTTGACCCCACCTGTACGGTTGGTTTATGTTGTAGTGTTTATTGGGCTGTTTTGACCCCACCTGTACGGTTGGTTTATGTTGTAAAGTTTATTGGGCTGTTTTGACCCCACCTGTACGATTGGTTTATGTTGTAGTGTTTACTGGGCTGTTTTGACCCCACCTGTACGGTTGGTTTATGTTGTAGTGTTTATTGGGTTTTGACTGTTTGATTTATGACCCCACCTGTACGGTTGGTTTATGTTGTAAAGTTTATTGGGCTGTTTTGACCCCATCTGTACGGTTGGTTTATGTTGTAAAGTTTATTGGGCTGTTTTGACCACACCTGTACGGTTGGTTTATGTTGTAGTGTTTATTGGGCTGTTTTGACCCCACCTGTACGGTTGGTTTATGTTGTAGTGTTTATTGGGCTGTTTTGACCCCACCTGTACGGTTGGTTTATGTTGTAAAGTTTATTGGGCTGTTTTGACCCCACCTGTACGGTTGGTTTATGTTGTAGTGTTTATTGGGCTGTTTTGACCCCACCTGTACGGTTGGTTTATGTTGTAGTGTTTATTGGGCTGTTTTGACCCCACCTGTAAGGTTGGTTTATGTTGTAAAGTTTATTGGGCTGTTTTGACCCCATCTGTACGGTTGGTTTATGTTGTAGAGTTTATTGGGCTGTTTTTTAAAATGAATATTCCTGGTTAATTTCTTCAGAAACATGTTGATTTGACAATGGTGTCTGTGGTCTGACAGTGAATGCACTAATGGAGGAGGGATCAATGTCAGTGATGGCATAATCGACTACACTTGTCCCAAGAGCTTAGCAGTTAGTAAACTGACCTAAAGAGTCCCCTCTGATTCTTAAGCATGTACAGCCCTAAGGCTCGACAGAGATGTACTAACTCCTTTCCATTTTTGTTCCGTATTTGGTCAGGACTGTTTCTATTATTTATAATAGGGCTACTGTACAAGGAGGGGTGTCCAAATATGTGGTGGTTACCTCCCGCATCAGTGTAGTCAGGCTCAGAACCTGTTCTTGCATTGAAATCTCCACAAAGATGCACTTTACAGAAATGTAATGATTTCTGAATGGATAATGTCAAAAAACTGATCATCATAATATGATGAATCTGAAGGAGGAGCATAAGCTGCACATATGTATACATCATTGTCACAATAGATTGTACCTTTGTTAAGTTTTAGCCAAATGTGAGTGGTACCTTTTTTCATTTCATTCAGTGCTAAGTCCTGCTTATGCCAAATGATGATTCCACCTGAGTCTCGGCCCCGTTGAGCATTTTTATGTTTGATTGATGGTAGTAAACTTTCTCTATAGCCTGAGGGACACTGAGTATCTATGTCTCCACGACACCATGTTTCCAGTAGGATTATGATGTCCTGTCCCTTGATGTTTTGAATCAATGTTTTATAACCAAAATGTGAAGAGTATAGGCCCTGGATATTCCAAGAGCTGATAGTTAATGGTTTGAGTAAAGTACATTGGAAAAAAATAATTATATATATATACACACACACACACACACACATTACATATAATTATGTGTTGTACTAGTAACCGGAAGGTTGCAAGTTCAAACCCCCGAGCTGACAAGGTACAAATCTGTCGTTCTGCCCCTGAACAGGCAGTTAACCCACTGTTCCTAGGCTGTCATTGAAAATCAGAATTTGTTCTTAACTGACTTGCCTAGTTAAATAAAGGTTAAAAAAAATAAAAAAAATAAACTACACATGGTTGATGATATTACTAGTTTATCTAGCGTGTTCTGCGTTGCATATAATCGATGCGGTGCGTTTTATCGAAAAAGGACTGTCTTGCTCCAATGTGTACCTAACCATGAACATCAATGCCTTTCTTAAAATCAATACACAAGTATATATTTTTAAACCTGCATATTTAGTTAATATTGCCTGCTAACCTGGCTCGTTGCGAACTCTGTGAAGACTATTTCTTCCTAACAAAGACAGCCAACTTGGCCAAACGGGATGATTTAACAAAAGCGCATATGCGAAAAAAGCACAATCGTTGCACGACTGTACCTAACCATAAACATCAATGCCTTTCTTAAAATCAATACACAGAAGTATATACACCGCTCAAAAAATAAAGGGAACACTTAAACAACACAATGTAACTCCAAGTCAATCACACTTCTGTGAAATCAAACTGTCCACTTAGGAAGCAACACTGATTGACAATAAATTTCACATGCTGTTGTGCAAATGGAATAGACAACAGGTGGACATTATAGGCAATTAGCAAGACACCCCCAATAAAGGAGTGGTTCTGCAGGTGATAACCACAGACCACTTCTCAGTTCCTATGCTTCCTGGCTGATGTTTTGGTCACTTTTGAATGCTGGCGGTGTCTTCACTCTAGTGGTAGCATGAGACGGAGTCTACAACCCACACAAGTGGCTCAGGTAGTGCAGCTCATCCAGGATGGCACATCAATGCAACCTGTGGCAAGAAGGTTTGCTGTGTCTGTCAGCGTAGTGTCCAGAGCATGGAGGCGCTACCAGGAGACAGGCCAGTACATCAGGAGACGTGGAGGAGGCCATAGGAGGGCAACAACCCAGCAGCAGGACCGCTACCTCCGCCTTTGTGCAAGGAGGAGCAGGGGGAGCACTGCCAGAGCCCTGCAAAATGACCTCCAGCAGGCCACAAATGTGCATGTGTCTGCTCAAACGGTCAGAAACAGACTCCATGAGGGTGGTATGAGGGCCCGACGTCCACAGGTGGGGGTTGTGCTTACAGCCCAACACCGTGCAGGACGTTTGGCATTTGCCAGAGAACACCAAGATTGGCAAATTTGCCACTGGCGCCCTGTGCTCTTCACAGATGAAAGCAGGTTCACACTGAGCACATGTGACAGAGTCTGGAGACGCCGTGGAGAACGTTCTGCTGCCTGCTACATCCTCCAGCATGACCGGTTTGGCGGTGTGGGGTGGCATTTCTTTGGGGGGCCACACATGTGCTCGCCAGAGGTAGCCTTACTGCCATTAGGTACCGAGATGAGATCCTCAGACCCCTTGTGAGACCATATGCTGGTGCGGTTGGCCCTGGGTTCCTCCTAATGCAAGACAATGCTAGGCCTCATGTGGCTGGAGTGTGTCAGCAGTTCCTGCAAGAGGAAGGCATTGATGCTATGGACTGGCCCGCCCGTTCCCCAGACCTGAATCCAATTGAGCACATCTGGGACATCATGTCTCGCTCCATCCACCAACGCCACGTTGCACCACAGACTGTCCAGGGGTTGGCGGATGCTTTAGTCCAGGTCTGGGAGGAGATCCCACAGGAGACCATCCGCCACCTCATCAGGAGCATGCCCAGCCATTGATCATTTTTGTGTGATTTTGTTGTCAGCACATTCAGCTATGTAAAGAAAAAAGTATTTAATAAGAATATTTCATTCATTCAGATCTAGGATGTGTTATTTTAGTGTTCCCTTTATGTGTTTTTAGCAGTGTATTTTTAAACCTGCATATTTTGCACACAAAAAAATCCAGGTTAGCATGCAATATTAACTAGGTGAAATTGTGTCACTTCTCTTGCGTTCACTGCACGCAGAGTCAGTGTATATGCAACAGTTTGGGCCGCCCTTTGACAGAATTTTACGTAATTATAACGTAACATTGAAGGTTGTGCAATGTAACTGGAATATTTAGACTTATAGATGCCACCCATTAGATAAAATACGGAAAGTTTCTGTATTTCACCGTAATAATAAACGTCTTGTTTTCGAGATGATAGTTTCCGGATTCGACCATATTAATGACCGAAGACTCGTATTTCTGTGTGTTATTGTTATAATTAAGTCTATGATTTGATAGAGCAGTCTGACTGAGCGGTGGTAGACACCAGCAGGCTTGTAAGCATTCATTCAAACAGCACTTTCGTGCATTTTGCCAGCAGCTCGTCGCTGTGCTTCAAGCATTGAGCTGTTTATGACTTCAATCCTTTCAAGTCCCGAGATTAGGCTTGTGTAACCGATGTGAAATGGCTAGCTAGTTAGCGGGGTGCGTGCTAATAGCGTTTCAAACGTCACTCGATCTGAGACTTGGAGTGGTTGTTCCCGTTGCTCTGCAAGGGCCTCTGAGCGATGGGTAACGCTGCTTCGAGGGTGGCTGTTGTCGATGTGTTCCTGGTTCGAGCCCAGGTAGGGGTGAGGAGAGGGACGGAAGCTATACTGTTACACTGGCAATACTGTAGTGCCTATAAGAACATCCAATAGTCAAAGGTATATGAAATACAAATCGTATAGAGAGAAATTATCCTATAATTCCTATAATAACTACAACCTAAAACTTCTTACCTGGGAATATTGAAGACTCCTGTTAAAAGGAACCACCAGCTTTCATATGTTCTCATGTTCTGAGCAAGGAACTTAAACATTAGCTTTTTTACATGACACATATTGCACTTTTACTTTCTCCTCCAACACTTTTTTTTGCATTATTTAAACAAATTGAACATGTTTCATTTTATTTGAGGCTAAATTGATTTTATTGATTAAGTTAAAATAAGTGTTCATTCAGTATTGTTATTGTCATTATTACAACAACAAAACAATCGGCCGATTTAATTGGTATCGGCTTTTTTTTTTGGCCCTCCAATAATCGGTATCGGCATTGAAAAATCATAATCGGTCGACTTCTATCTAGTAATGCTATGTATGATGTGCCTGGTCTAGTAGAGCTGTGTTGTGATGGGCCGGGTCTAGTAGAGCTGTGTTGTGATGGGCCGGGTCTAGTAGAGCTGTGTTGTGATGGGCCGGTTCTAGTAGAGCTGTGTTGTGATGGGCCGGTTCTAGTAGAGCTGTGTTGTGATGGGCCGGGTCTAGTAGAGCTGTGTTGTGATGGGACTGGTCTAGTCTGGTAAATCTGTGCTGTAATACGCCGTGTCGGGCTCTTCTCTCCTAGGGATGGTGGGGGTACTGACAGAAAGTGGAGCGGGGGGTCTCTGCTGCTGGATTGGTGGGTGCGTGGATCCCTGCCAAGTGTTGCATCCTTTAGGTCCTTGGCAAAGGTTCTGATACTGTCCTCATCAAGATGTACATTATCGTATAAATGTTGACATGTCAGTGTGGGGTGGTGAGCCGTTCTGATGTTGAGCAGTGAGTCACAGTCCTCAGTGATCTGTTGATTTATTTTGTCAATCAACTTTCCTGGGAAGTCTTTTCTTGGTAAGAAGGTGGACACAACTATATTGGTTGTTGGGAACATAGCCTGTGCCCGTTCTGCCACTCTTCTCACTGCCCCAGATACATTTTCACCTTTGGCATGAAGGTGGTTTGTGCCAGTGTGGATGATGATTATCGTCGGGTGTCAATCCTGGTCTGACTGAGTAGCTGCATTGCACTGTCAGTTGTAGGACACCAGAACTTATACATCTGGTGTCTAGGGAATCATCTTTCCTGGACTAAGAACTTCCCATTTTAATCAATAAGGATTGCAGTTGTGGGTGACTGTCTGGGTGGAGCAGACTTGGAGGCTGGTATTCTCACCTGGGGTGGAGCAGACTTGGAGGCTGGTATTCTGACCTGGGCTGGAGCAGACTGGGAGGCTGGTATTCTGACCTGGGCTGGAGCAGACTGGGAGGCTGGTATTCTGACCTGGGCTGGAGCAGACTGGGAGGCTGGTATTCTGACCTGGGCTGGAGCAGACTGGGAGGCTGGTATTCTGACCTGGGCTGGAGCAGACTGGGAGGCTGGTATTCTCACCTGGGCTGGAGCAGACTGGGAGGCTGGTATTCTCACCTGGGCTGGAGCAGACTGGGAGGCTGGTATTCTGACCTGGGCTGGAGCAGACTGGGAGGCTGGTATTCTGACCTGGACTGGAGCAGACTGGGAGGCTGGTATTCTGACCTGGGCTGGAACAGACTGGGATGCTGGTATTCTGACCTGAGCTGGAGCAGACTGGGAGGCTGGTATTCTGACCTGGACTGGAGCAGACTGGGAGGCTGGTATTCTGACCTGGGCTGGAGCAGACTGGGAGGCTGGTTGGTTGATCTGGGCTGGAACAGACTGGTAGGCTGGTGCAGTGTCATCAGGCTGTGTGGTGGAGGCCAAGCTGGTGGACATGTTCTCTAGATGCAGAGGACATGATGACTAGCTGGTTGAGGGTGTCAATGTACCTTTCTTTGTTCTAGCTCCTTTCTCGTTGTGCTCAGATGGTCTCTGACTGTTTGTCCATTCTGCTTTCTAATTTAGCAATAGATGGGCTGCTCTCCTCCCTGAACTGTTTCATCTCTTCTTTTAGTTTCTGGACAGTGTCCTCCTCTTGAAGCTTGTTCTCTCTGAGTTCTATGACCTTCGACTAGAGAGAGGGAGTGGGGAAACGCTGCATAGCAGGTGTTCTTAGTGTTGTAGGCATGTCCTTGGCTCTGTCTGCTGCAGGTGAGGTAGGTAGCGGGACACTGAGGGCTTCTTGCTGGGTCACAGAGACCGTTGGGGCCTGCTTTTCTCCATCTCCCTCCTTATCTTTTTCCTCAGTTTCTGAGATGGGTTTAGCTTCTGCTTTTAGGGTAGCAAACCTATTCTCAAAAGCATGGAGACTTAAATCATTGCCTTGTATCAATACAGTTCCATTATTATATAAGTTTACTGTTTGATATGTGTTGCTCTGGTCCGCTTCTTCAAAAATGCTGATCTGACATCCTTGACTGCCTCCTCTTTTTTGAGAAAGTGAAATGGTTGCAAATAACCCTTGGTATTAAATTTGCTCTTGTTTTGCAACTGGTAAGATCTGCAAACAGGTCGGTCTCGCTCGCTCTCTCGCTCACACGGTCGGTCTCGCTCGCTCTCTCGCTCACACGGTCGGTCTCGCTCGCTCTCTCGCTCACACGGTCGGTCTCGCTCGCTCTCTCGCTCACACGGTCGGTCTCCCTCACTCTCTCGCTCACACGGTCTCTCTCTCTCCGTCTCTCTCTCTCCGTCTCTCTCTCTGTCTCTCTCTCTCAATTCAATTCAATTTGCTTTATTGGCATGACGTAACAATGTACATATTGCCAAAGTTTACTTAAATAATAAGAATAAAAATTGTCAACAGGACAACAGTAACAACACTTCTCAATAGCAAGGCTGTGCTCACTGAGCCTGTACTTTGTCAAGGTTTTTCTAAGGTTGTGATCAGTAACCATGGTCAAATAGTTAGCCACGGTGTACTGTCGATTTAGGGCCAGATAGCACTGCATTTTGCTTTGTGCTTGTGTTTCCCAATAAGCAATGTAGTTTTGTTTTGACTGTGTTGTAATTTGGTTTATTCTGATTGATTGGATGTTCTGGTCCTGAGGCTTCAGTGTTGTTAGTAGAACAGGTTTGTGAACTCAGCCCCAGGACCAGCTAGATGAGGGGACTATTTTCTTTGCTCAGCTATTGGCATTGCAGGGCTTGGTAATGATATGAGAGGAGGTCACTATATTTTAGATGTTTCCAAAACTTAATTTCTCTTTTTTGAGTTTTTATTATTAGTGGATATTGGCCTAATTCTGCCCTGCATGCATTGTTTGTAGTTTTCCTCTGGACATGTAGGAGAATCTTACAGAACTCTGCATGCAGGGTTTCAATGGGGTGTTTGTCCCATTTGACAAAATCTTGTTTTGCAAGTGGACCCCACACCTCGTTACCATAAAGTGCAATTGGTTCAATGACACATTCAATTAATTCGTTTTAGCCAAATTTTAATAGATATTTCAATTTGAATTGGTTTTTTAATGGTGTAGAATGCCCTGCATGCTTTCTCTCTCAGTACATTCACTGCCTCATTAAGGTGCCCAGTTGAGCTTATTTTTAAACCTAAGTAATTGTAGTGTGGGCAGTATTCTATATATTTTGTACCAATTGAGAACTTTAGTCTAATTCCCTGAGATCTGGATCTTCTCTGGAAAATCACTGTTTTAGTATTTTTGGGGTTTACTGCCAGGGCCCAGGTCTGGCAGTACTGCTCTAGCAGGTCCAGGCTCTGCTGTAGGCCATGTGCTGTGGGTGACAGCAGGCATAGGTCATCTGCAAAGAGTAGGCATTTAACCTCTGAATTGTGGAGACTAACACCAGGGGCTGAGGATTTTTCTAGAATAGTGACCAATTCTTTGAATATTGAAGAGTGCAGGGCTCAGATAGCAACCCTGGCGAAGGCCCCGCCCCTGGTTAAAGAATTCTGTTATTTTCTTGCCAATTTTAATGCTGCACTTATTACCAGTATACATTGATTTAAATATGTCATGTGTTTTACCCCCTACACCACTTTCAATAACTTTGTAGAGCAGTCCTGTATGCCAAATAGAATCAAATGCTTTTTGTAAGTCGATAAAGCAAGGGTATGTTTTAGTATTATTTTGGTGGACATGTTTATCTATCAGGGTGTGTAAGGTGTAAATATGATAAATTGTGCAATGATTTGGTATAAATCCAATTAGGATTTTACTCAAGACATTGTGTCTTATTAAGGAAGTTTAGAGCTCTAACATTTATAATACTACAGAAAACCTTCCCCAGGTTACTGTTCACACAAATGCCTCTGTAATTGTTAGGGTCAAATTTGTCTCTGTTCTTAAATTGTGGTTAGTAGGAGTCCTTGATTCCAGATGTCACGGAAATAACTAGAGGTCGACCAATTAATGGGAATGGCCGATTTAATCTCTCTCGGTCTCTCTCTCTCTCTCTCTCGGTCGGTCTCTCTCTCTCTCTCTCGGTCGGTCTCTCTCTCTCGGTCGGTCTCTGTCTGTCTCTCTCTCTCTCTCTCTCTCGGTCTCTGTCTGTCTCTCTCTCTCTCTCGGTCGGTCTCTGTCTGTCTCTCTCGGTCGGTCTCTCTCTCTCGGTCGGTCTCTCTCTCTCGGTCGGTCTCTCTCTCTCTGTCGGTCTCTCTCTCTCTGTCGGTCTCTCTCTCTCTGTCGGTCTCTCTCTCTCTCGGTCGGTCTCTCTCGGTCGGTTTCTGTCGGTCTCTGTCTGTCTCTGTCTCTCTCTCTCTCGGTCGGTCTCTGTCTCTCTCTCTCTCGGTCGGTCTCTGTCGGTCTCTCTCGGTCGGTCTCTCTCTCTCGGTCACTCTCTCTCTCGGTCAGTCTCTCTCTGTCAGTCTCTCTCTGTCAGTCTCTCTCTCTCGGTCGGTCTCTCTCGGTCGGTCGGTCTCTCTCTTTCTCTCTCGGTCGGTCTCTCTCTCTCGGTCGGTCTCTCTCTCTTTCTCTCTCGGTCGGTCTCTCTCGCTTTCTCTCTCGGTCGGTCTCTCTCGCTTTCTCTCTCGGTCTGTCTCTATCTCTCTCTCTGTCTCTCTCTCTTTCTCTCTCGGTCTGTCTCTCTCTCTCTCTCTCTCTCTCTCTCTCTTTCTCTCTCGGTCTGTCTCTCTCGGTCTCTCTCTCTTTCTCTCGGTCTCTCTCTCTTTCTCTCTCTGTCTCTCTCTCTCTCTCTTTCTCTCGGTCTCTGTCTCTCTCTCTTTCTCTCTCTCTTTCTCTCGGTCTCTCTCTCTTTCTCTCTCGGTCTCTCTCTCTTTCTCTCGGTCTCTCTCTCTCTCGGTCTCTCTCTCTTTCTCTCGGTCTCTCTCTCTTTCTCTCGGTCTCTCTCTCTTTCTCTCTCGGACTCGGTCTCTGTCTCTCTCTCTCTCTCTCTCGGTCTCTGTCTCTCTCTTTCTCTCTCGGTCTTTCTCTCTCGGTCTCTGTCTCTTTCTCTCTCGGTCTCTGTCTCTCTCTCTCTTTCTCTCTCGGTCTCTGTCTCTCTCTTTCTCTCTCGGTCTTTCTCTCTCGGTCTCTGTCTCTTTCTCTCTCGGTCTCTGTCTCTCTTTCTCTTTCTCTCTCGGTCTCTGTCTCTCTCTCTCTTTCTCTCTCGGTCTTTCTCGGTCTCTCTCTGTCTGTCTCTGTCTCTCTCTTTCTCTGTCTCTGTCTCTCTCTTTCTCGGTCTCTCTCTGTCTCTCTCTGTCTGTCTCTCTCGGTCTGTCTCTCTCTCTCTTTCTCTCTCTCTCTGTCGGTCTCTCTCTGTCTCTCTCTCTCTCTCGGTCGGTCTCTGTCTGTCTCTCTCTCTCGGTCGGTCTCTGTCTGTCTCTCTCTCTCGGTCTGTCTCTCTCGGTCTGTCTCTCTCGGTCTGTCTCTCTCTCTCTCGGTCTGTCTCTCTCTCTCGGTCTGTCTCTCTCGGTCTCTCTCTGTCTCTCTCGGTCTGTCTCTCTCTCTCTCTCTCGGTCTGTCTCTCTCTCTCTCTCTCTCTCTCTCGGTCTGTCTCTCTCTCTTTCTCGGTCTCTCTCTCTTTCTCGGTCTCTCTCTCTCTCTCGGTCTCTCTCTCTCTCTCTCTCTCTCGGTCTGTCTCTCTCTCTCTCTCTCTCTCTCTCTCTCGGTCTGTCTCTCTCTCTCTCTCTCGGTCTGTCTCTCTCTCTCTCTCGGTCTGTCTCTCTCTGTTACGCACGCCTCTATGAAGAGGGAACGCGACACCCTGCTACAACTAAACTCTCCGTGAAGTGAAAAAGGTATGGACTGTAGGTGCGAGTAAGGATGACAACAGACAGAATGTGGTACCGTTTACAAGGACTTTATTCCTTCACACGGTAATATGGGGAAAAGGGGCTGGACGGAACCAAAGCAAAGAAAGTAAATCTCAAAACCTCCCCCTCTCCTATCTTACCTGCCTACCCACTACTTACCTAATTTAGCACCACCTGGTGCCCTAACCAAAATACAGGGGGTGGTCCGCCCAGGT